>NC_060269.1:50693224-50745307 GCF_021613505.1 Equus quagga | reverse complement strand
TTTTTGCTTTGAATGCTTATTAATTTCTGAACATCTGCCACCTGCTTCTTCAGGGGCTCGATGTAACTGCTGAGTCTCTGCCTGTGATGAGAGGCAGCCTCCTCCAGGGGCCTCACCTGGTGGCCCTGGTGGTCAGGGGGCTGAGTGCACAGGGCACACAACACCTCCAGGTCCTCCTCACAGAAGAGGGTCAGGAGCTGGTTGTGCTTCTTGCACAAGCGCCTCTCTTCCTGCCTCTTCTTCTTGCTCCTGGTGATGTGGAGGAGCTTGGTGACGTCGATCATCCTTCCCAGCTGGGCGTTGCTCCTGAAGTGCCTCTGTTGGCACGGGTGACGGCAGACGGGGCAAGGGAACATGTCCCAGCGGTCTTCCCAGGACTGTTGGATGCAAGATCGACAGAAGTTGTGGCCACATTCGATGGTGACAGGGTCTCTCAGATAATCCAGACAGATGGGACAGTTGGCTTCTGCCTGGAGTCCTGCCAGGGCTGCTTCGACCGCCATTGCGCTGTGAATGAAGGACTGGACCGAGGTGGGTTTTCTTCAGGAGGTTGGGCTCTGCAGCATCTCTCCACGGAACAGACACACCCTCAGATCTCACCGTGCTTCCTGTCCTGAATGTCTTGTTCCTGTGAGGCCACTGGCCTTGGGTGCATAGGTAGGTGCCCAGAGGAGCTCCTTGATCGCAGAGTAGTTGAATCCAAGCTCAGCACTGCTCTTGGTCAGAAAGCAGACAGGACTCCAAAGGGCCTATTCGTTCCTGGGGATGAGAAAACATTGTTTCATGTAAAAAAGGCTACCATTCCTCTTGTGGCCCTGCTCACTGCCACATTTGAGGGAAAACCGATTCTTCTCTCCACCCCCACAATTCACTCAACTCAAGCCAACTACAAAGGTGCCACATGGGACTGGAGAAAGTACATGGATTTGGGAACAGGTCCCTTGGCCCTGGGTCAGCCTCTAGCCGTAGTCACCTACAATCTGGGGGACCCAGGAAAAATTATTTAAGATCCCCATCTCCAAGAGAATCAGGTAAGCAAGTTTAAAAATACCAACTTCAGTCATTTCAATCTTGTGAAAAACCTAAGAAAAGGATTTGGCGCATTTTGGCTTCTACTCCAGATATTTAACTGGAGGATCTACCCAACTGTGTACATCCATGGATAGGATTTGGATTAGATTAGCTTTACTCTGAGGACCCTCCAACTCAGCGAACTCATTTCCACATGATGCATGGAATGAAATTGGAGATCAGGATTTCAGTGTGAGATGAAGCTGACAAACACACTCACACAACTACTTTTTGAAATCATTGGTGAGCTACACACTGCTGACGATTTGGGAGGACAAGATCCTAAAAGGACTACAGCTTTTCCTGAGAAGCAGTTGTTGATCCAAGTGGAAGCTGAACAGCTGAGCAAGTGAGTAGAGCTTTGCAACTCTCAGGGTTGAGGGAACAAACTTGGAGTTCAGGGCACCCCACAGAAGACGCTTCCTGGTAAGTACCACAAACTTTAATTTGGGATCACTAAAGTACTACACACTAGAAGTGAGGGTCAAAAATGGGCCACCCCCTTAAAGAGTCTATGGACTTAATCATCTCAAACCCTGATAGGTTTAAGACAATCTTGGTTTGAGTGCCAGAACCCCAAGGTGAATTTCAAAGTGCTAAAATATGAAAGTCCTTGTAATATGTGGTGTTATTGAAACATTCATGCACAGTTGCAAGAATCTAAGTTCATACAACCACTTCAGTGATCTATTTTGCATCATCAACGGACTCTGAACATATATTTTAAGACCTAGTTTTTCTTTTTCTTTTTTTTGAGGAAGATTAGGCCTGAGGTAACATCTGCTGCCAATCCTCTTTTTGCTGAGGAAGACGGGCCCTGAACCAACAACATCCGTGCCCATCCTCCTCCACTTTATATGTGGGACGCCTACCACAGCATGGCTTGCCACGTGGTGCCATGTCCGCACCTGGGATCCAAACCAGCGAACCCTGGGCCGCCGAAGCAGAACGTGCTAACTTAACCGCTCCACCACCGGGCCGGCCCAAGGACCCAGTTTTTCTACCTAGGGTATATAACAGACATATGAACCAAAAGGGGATAAAAAAATGTGCAGCAAAACACATACACGAAGGTTCATGGCAATATTTTTCATTACAGGTCTACAGTGGCAACAACCCAACGTCCCACAACATCAGAATGCACAAATGAATTATGGCACGTTCACACAAGGGGACACTAATCAGCAATGGAACAGCACTGACTGCTCCTCATCCCCAGACTTGGATGAATCTCACAGATATAATGTGTGAAGACAAGCCAGACACAAAAGAATACAGACTGTGAGTGCAGGAAAAACTAGTTCATGGTGTTAGACCTCAGCATAGGGCTGATCCCTGGGGAGCAGGGACATGCTAGTGACTGGGAGGAACATGAGAAGGGTTTCTGGGGGTGCTGGGAATAATCTATTTCTTGATGTGGGTGGTGGTTGTAGTGTTATAGGATCATGCAATTTTCTGTCTGGATGTCCATTAAAAGTAAAAATGATAATAAAACCATAGATTATAAGAATAAATTATGGAAGAATATTTTAATCCTCTTTGGCTGAGGAAGCCCTTTCTATGATTGAAGATCAGAAAACTGATATTTTGTTGAACATATAAATAGCTCCTATGGAAAGAAATCCACACAAAACATAATGAATAACCTGGATATAAAAATGGGTAGGGGCCGGACGGTGGCGCAGCGGTTAAGTGCGCACGTTCCGCTTCTCGGCGGCCCGGGGTTGGCCTGTTCGGATCCCGGTCCGGACATGGCACCGCTTGGCATACCATTCTGTGGTAGGCGTCCCACGAATAAAGTAGAGGAAGATGGGCACAGTGTTAGCTCAGGGCCAGGCTTCCT
This sequence comes from Equus quagga, assembly GCF_021613505.1. Classification (NCBI taxonomy): domain Eukaryota; kingdom Metazoa; phylum Chordata; class Mammalia; order Perissodactyla; family Equidae; genus Equus; species Equus quagga. The sequence goes on along the minus strand of NC_060269.1, from coordinate 50,742,393 downwards.
TAGCAAAAAAGAGGAGGACTGGCAGTATTAGCTTAGGGCTAATCTTCCTCAAAAAAAAAAGACAAGAAAAAAATGGGTTAAGGAGATAAACCATTGAAACAAATGACCCATCATGAAATGAAAGCAGAACATTTTTAATAATCTAGTGACATCAGATTGAAAAACAAGAGAGAACTTTTTGTGCCTCATCTGATAAACAAAGATTTACAAGACTACAAATAGAGGAGAGTGGAGCCAGAGGGAGCCTGGTAGGGTGGAGAGAGCAGAGTCTGAGACAGGCTGCCTGGGCTGATATCCTGGCTCCTCCATTTTGGCCATGTGACCCGGACAACTCAGAAAGGATTTGTGGAGGAGGGGACATGTGTAGCAGCAGGCCTGGCACAAAGAAGGTACTCAAGGGTAACTGACAATATCCCAGACTTTCCATATTCAGGATCCTATGGTCAAAGAACATGCCTTTTGCTGTCAGCACTACCATCCTTGTCAAAGCTACCTACTTGTTCCTCTGGACGCCTGCCCCCGCCTGATGGCCTAGTCCATCAGCACCCACTGGGACCTCCTCCAATCTCCCATCCACCCTCACATTCCTCTCATCATGACCTTCTCCTCCAGGATTGCTGTCCCATCTTGAGACCAGAGTCCTTCCCTCAGCTCCAGCTTCTCCCAGCGCCAAGCTCTCTGCACCTCTCACCTTCCTTCCCTTTTCTAGTATGTTCGGCTCCCTCGGCCCCAGCTCCTTTGTACAAGCATGTAGTTGTCTCCTATGCTGCCAGCAGGTGGCAAACTTACACAGGTTCTGGAGATCTGCAATTTCCACACAATGCTGTGTTATTCCGCCATGATTGTTATGTCCATATGTCTCCTTAGTCCCTGGCCAGATTACCTGTGGAATGACTAAAATCTGCCCAGGGTTCTGGGTGTCCCTTTGAAACTGAGTTATGTTGGGCAACCTACTTAAACTCTCTGAGTGTCTGTAAACCAGCAGATGGTCAGATTAGGGAAGATCAAATCCCTACAGGATTTTCTTACCAGGCATATCAGGGCCCCAGAGCTCTGATCCCTGTACACAAACCACCCATCACTGAGACATCCCGGAAGGGGACTCCACCCGCGGCGGCAGAGGGCGCTTTGTCACCAATAGAGACAGGTTGGGATGGCGACATCTGCATTTTTAGCAGGCATTTAGACGACTGAGGACAAGGCTCATTGAAGGACCCGGGACCATAATAAAAGCGCTGTCTCAAAATAGCCCGAATCTAAGTCTAGCTTCCTTTGTGTGGTCCTATCTCGGGCCCCACTAGGGCAGGCGCGCAGGATCCAAGGCTCTTACCACGCTCATCCTCCCGCACCACAGCATCCGGTCTCGCTCATCATCTAGAACAGGCTGCTATGGTCAGTGAGGCGGGTCTCTGAGGACTCTCGCCTTGGCTTATCACACGCAGACATTCCCGTTTTCAGACCACTTAGATCTGGGTATCTATATATTTTGCAAGCATTTAGGTGACTTAGGACAAGACTCCTAGAGGGACCAGGAAATCATAATAAACCGCAAGTGTTTTAAAAATAAGCCAGCCCCGATTCTGGATGCCTTTCGAGGTGCGACGTCTACGGCTGGGCAAAGAGCAGGCGCTCAGGAAGCCCCTGGTCTTTCCACCTCGCGCCTCCCTACCCACGTCGTCCCGTCTCCCTGCTTACCTGGAGCCGGCGGCTCTGCGTGGGTCTGGGGTGGCTGGTCTCTGAGGCTGGCCTCCCAGAAAGGACTCTGAATCCAGTCTTGCACCAGATTGTGTGGTCCGTGATATGACCATGGTATATATATGCCACTAGGAGGGAGGAGCTATTAGGATCCCACCCACCAAGCCTGAACTCCTCCCTCCAGGAGACCCAGCGAGGCCGGCCTAGAGGTGAGAGGAAGTCAGCGGCGCAGCTTGGTGGGGAGCGGAACCTCCTGTTATTAGGTCAGGCCGGGTGGGCTGGGGCATGATCTCATTTGCACCTTTGTAATCCATCCTTGATCCTTCGAGGCTATTTAATCCCATCTTTCCTGATGAGGAAACTGAAAACTGCCAGGCTAGGTGAAGCCTGTTCCTTTTTTCACCGGGGAAGTCTACCTGGAGCTGGCCTGTCCCCACTCTCCACAGTATGCCATCTCCAGCAAGGGCAGTACAAGGAATGGGCGACTTCCCCCTTCAGGTGCAGGGGTCTGGGCCGAGTCCATCCCTTGCTCCCTGCATCCTCACAACAAGCTGTAACCTACTCCAGTGACCGGGGAGTTCCCCCACCCCGGAGAGAGGGGCCGTTTATGGAGACCCACTCTGGACCTCCCTGACACACAGGAAGAAAAACCGTGAAAAGTCCCAGTCAAGGTGACAGTTGTGCAGCCACTGGTGGTTCAGGTTTCCTGAATCACTGTCTCCAAGAAATGAAAGAGCTGAGGGGAAGGAAGCCTAGGGAGGAAAAGAGCACCCAGGACGTGTCCTGAAACTCCGCCTCCCCCACCACCCCCACCACCCCCACCCCGCCGGGAAACAGGAAGCCCCAGGGCCAGGAGGCAGCAGTGCCTGAAGGGTGGGGGCCTCTGAACATCTGCTGACTCCATTTCCTGTTTGTACCCCCCGGGGGTTGGTGCAAAGGTGATTAGAATGACCCTGACCTTTCCAGTCCTCCACCCCACCCCATCCTTAGGCAGATCCCAGCCCTGTCTGAGTCCAAGTTACAAGCGTGACCATCTCTACCCAACTACACAGCCTCTTAAGTAATTTACTTGCATTCACTCTACCTCACCCCTTTCTATTCCCCACGTTACCATTTTTTCAAATTGTGCTTTTCATTATGCTACTTAAAACAACGTTACAGCTTTCATTGCTTTGGCTAAAGACATAATCTTTGCATTGTCCTAAGTCCAATCCTTGCAGTCTGGTCCACGGCTGTTTGCAGTCTCATGGTCCGCCATCCTGCCCTCTCCCTCCACACTCAACATCTTCCTACTATGGGGCCTTTGCACAGGCAGCTTTTCTCCTTGGTGGCTCCCATGCCACATACGCATTGTTTACTCCCTTGTTTTCTTGCACACTTTCCAGATCCCAGCTTAATTGTGACTCTCTGGAAAGCATTCTCTGAGCTCTGAAATTGGGAAGTCTTTGGAAGGTATATTTTTAAAATTAATTAGTTAATTTTTGGTGAGGAAGATTGGCCCTAAGCTAACATCTGTGCCAATCTTCCTCTATTTTGTATGTGGGTCACCACCACAGCATGCCTTGATGAGTGGTATGTAGGTCCACTCCCAGGATCCAAACCTGTGAACCTCGTGCCACCGAAGCAGAGTGTGCGAAGTTAACCGCTGTGCCACTGGGCCAGTGCATAGTCTTCTTTATGTAAACACAGTACTGTGTATACTGGAAATCAGCAGAAATTCATTTGTTCTTGTCATGGAGTATTTTGCTGCCACACCAGGAAGAAAAAAGATTAAATCAAACACCTAAAGTGAAACATATTGTTATTAATAAATCCTGGCACATTGTAGACAACCAAACACAAGTGATTCTGGAATGAAGTCCAATATATTATATGTGAGGTATTATAAAAACAAATAATAGTGCTGTATTACAGTAATTTAAACACAATGCCCTACCCAAAATACACTCGAATGCTTCATATATGATAGATATAGCTAAACTGAACATAGAAGTAAAAATTAGTAGCAATCTAGCAGCTATAGTGACACAAAGCAACACTTCATATTTGTCAGGACGCATGCACATTTAAAATAGCTTACCAGGGCCTGACCCCAGCCCCGTGGCTGAGTGGTTAAGTTCGCACGCTCTGCTCTAGCGGCCCAGGGTTTCGTCACCTCAAATCCTGGGCATGGACATGGCACTACTCATCAGGCCATGGTGAGGCAGTGTCCCACATGCCACCACTAGAAGGACCCATAACTAAAAATACACAACTATGTACCAGGGGGCTTTGGGAGAAAAAGGAAAAAATAAAATCTTTAAAATAGCTTACTGAATACAGTAGTGTGAGTGCCTGGGTGGGGGAGACTAGGAGTAGAAGATGAAGATAAACGGGAAAACTAAAAGTTAACAAATTAGGGGCCGGCCCCGTGGCCGAGTGGTTAAGTTCGTGCACCCTGCTTTGGCGGCCCGGGGTTTCGCTGGTTCGGATCCCAGGCATGGACATGGCATCACTCGTCAGGCCATGTTGAGGTGGCGTCCCACATGCCACAACTAGAAGAACCTACAACTAAAACGTACAACTGTGTGCTGGGGGGATTTGGGGAGAAACAGCAGGAAAAAAAAAGTTAACAAATTAGCCTTGTATGAACTAACAATGACAATATACAATGAACTGCCAAGGTCCCCAAAACCACCAACTAAACAACAATAAAACAAATAAGAAAGTTCAGTGAGTATGAATAACTTTCCTCTGAGTGGCAACAACCACAGAAATAATATACCAGACATAGTGAGTGGTAAGTTAATTTGTTAATCTAACATCTTTTGAAAAATATATTAATTTACCACAAAGTGAATAATGCATATTTTAAAAATTCAAATGGTATAGAAATGTATAAGATCAATTTTTCCTTTACTGTATCCCTCCCCCACCCACCAACCCGTTTGAATCACCTTTCCCAATATTAGCATCTCTTTCTTTTGATGTATGTTTCTGAATCGTTAATTCTTTGTTTTGACATATTTAGAGACACATGTATCCCTTTTCAAAAAAATATAATCCTGACATGGGATCAGCCTTTATGCATTATTTCATTGCTTGCTTGTTTTTTTTAACAATTTAAATTGTTTTAATCTTTTTTAAAGTGTTGCAATATCATGCATACTTTTTATGATGTTTGTGTATAATTGGCACAGCCAAAAACTATTTCACTTCCTAAAAGGTGATTTTTTTTTTTTCTGAGGAAGATTGGCCCTGAGCTAACATCTGTTGCCAATCTTCTCTTTTTTGCTTGAGGAAGATTGTTGCTGAGCTAATATCTGTGCCAGTCTTCCTCTACTTTGTATATGGGACACCGCCACAGCATGGCTTGATGAGTGGTGTGTAGGTCCACACTTGGGCTCTGAACCCATGAACCCTGGGCCACTGAAGTGGAGCAGGCGAAATAGACCACTATGCCACCAGGCTGGCTCCCATTTCACTTCAGTTTTCTAAACAGTTACCAATTTTGCACACCAATAGAATTTTCAAAAGTGTAAGCAAGAAAAGGAAAACCAACAATTTTGAGTCCTATGGTGTAGGGGAGGAAAAATTTTCCCTTCTTCCCTTCTAGGTTCTTTGGTTGGTCTAATAATTAAATTGACATAAGACAGATTAACAGGAGAAAAACATTTAATTTCATATGTATGGGAGCCCCATAAAAATATGAGGTTCAAAGAAGTGACCAAAGCAGGAAGCTTTTATACCTTTTAGACAAACAAACAATAAATTTGTGAAGAATTGACAAAACAAAGGGATTTGGGCTCTGGGTAGTAAATTGGTAAAGTAGTAACAAGGTTTGTTCATACAGCCTTTTCAGCCCTAAATGCCCTGTCTCTGGTGATGTGGATGCCTTCTACCCCTCTGGTGCAAGGAGGTTACCTCTCACCTGGGAAATTTATCTCTTGCTTTCAGGGGAGCAAAGGAAGTTCAGAGCATCCTTCTTGTACTGGCTGTTTCTCAAGTACCTTTAATTCAAAATAATCAATATGCCAAAATGGCATATTTTGGGGTGACATATTCTGAACTCCTACAACAGAAACCAAATTGTTTCTTATCAAACAGAAATGTGGACGTGAACACAAAAGAAAAAAGAAGATGCATTGCATATGGTTTTTAAAGATGATATCTAGCACATGTGTTCCATAATGCTAATTCCTAATATCCTACCTGTCCTTTACAATTATCTTTGAAGATAGAATATTTCCCACTGGAAGGAAAACTGGGATTATTTTTTTCTCCTCAAAAAGTCTTTTCATTTTGCGAGATTTCAACACATAGAAATGTTACAAGAGTATAGTGAGCATAGTGTACTCTTCACCTGCAATGACCTGTTTTTGTTTTGCCCCATTTCTTTATCTCTCTCCGTTAATACATAGCTTTATTTTTCTTCCCTGAAAGGATAAATGCTTCAACAAAAATCCCATAAGAATAAGGGCTTGCTCCTGCATAACCACAATGCAGTTACCACATCAGGAAATTTAGCATTGATAAAATACTGTTATGTTGTCACTAATATGGAGTCCTTATACAAATTTCCCATTTTCCCAATAATGCATTTTATAGATTTTTTTTTCCAGAACCAAGACCCAATATAGGATCACAAATTGCATTTAGTTGCCCTGTATTTTTAGTCTCCTTTAACCTAGAAGAGTCCTCTGCCTTACTTTATCTTTCCTAAAATTGACACTTTTGAAGAATACAAGCTACTTGTTATGAAAACTGTCCCACCATTGGGATTGTCTGATTACTTGCTCTTTAAATTCAGGTTAAGCATTTTAGGCAGGAATACTATGTGTGTGATGTCACGTCCTCCTCGGCGCATCATATGGGGTTTACATATTATTCCTAAGAATCATGTTTTCATATGGGATCATGAATGGGATTTTTTTCTCACATAGGAAATATTCTCCTTTACGTAAATAAGGTCTACACTGGAGAGGGGAAATGGCAGTGATTGGCAGAGAGGTGTCGTTTTACTGCCTCACTGTTGTAATGACAACTGAGGGCCGAGTCAAGCCTTATAGGAAAGAAGAGAGAATGTTGGCCATCTAAGGGCACCAAGAAGACGAAATCAATTACCAACATGTGCAATGGGCCATGGTTCTGCCCTGAGATTGTACTTTCTTTAATTAATTAGTTAATGAATAACACGAATATTTACTGAGCACCTATTAATAACCAGGCACCATTATAGGAGCTGGAATACAGGAATGAACAACAGTCATTCCCCACACTGCCTTGGCTCCAGCCACTGACACTCTCTTCTGCCTCACGGTCTTTGAAATTATTTTCCTTCTAACACATAAAAAAAATCTCTCTTGATTTGCCACCAACCTTCTCTGCTACTTCAGAAAACTACTGATTTCCTAGTCTCCGCATCTCAGTGACGGAACCCCCATTTGACCAAGAGAAAACCCAGAAATCCTCAGAAGCATCTTTGAATTCTCTCATTCCTTAACCCCAACCAGTCAGTCCAATAGCAAGCACTGTGGGCATTAGTTGAAATTATGTCTCTGCATTCCCGCACCCTTTTCCTACAGACCCCGTGCTTCTGTCTCTTCCTCCTCAGTCCCCCCTTTACGACCACAGAAGTGTAATGGGAAAAGTCCCTGTTCACGTCAGTCCTGGCAAGCAGAACACTGGTGTACAATCACAGTTGATTCTTGTCAATCTCATTGCTACGAACAGAGTCAATCAGCAAAGAAGATAAATAGAGTGAATAGCAATCAAGTGACTTTGCTGCCAGATCACTTAGGAAATCACTGAAAACAGTGTCAACTGATTGAGAAAGAAGCTCTGGTGCCAGATTGCTTTTCTTTGAAGTGTAAAGAGGAGAAGATAATTCTTCAGATCACCTATTCTAGGAAATTCAATCAATGCGGAACAATTCTCTCTTTCAGTCAGTTTCATCAGGATTCTTTTTCCCCACGATGTAATTCTGTATTCTAACCCATATTGTAAAAATGGGATTAACCAGTGCAACAGGGAGCCCATGACAAATAAGGTAAGTTCAGTGTTAGAGAACATCGATATTGCCATAAGGAGAATGTTGGCAGAAACATGAAATTTAAAGGTGCTTATGGTGAGGGCCCAGAAGCAGATGAGCCACACATTATTTGAAACTAGAGGAAAGATGATTCTTGTCATATAGTGGGAGAACACGTAACTGAATTGTGTTTTAAAGTTGTGTGGAAAGCAGAAGTTGTAAGTGATGAACTTGGATATTTAGCTGACATTTCCAAGCGAAGCATTGAAGGTGAGGCCTGGTTCCTTCTTGCTGCTTGTAGTAAAATGTAAGAGGAAGGAGATACATCGAGGGAAGAACCATTAAACAAAAACTACCAAGATTTGTTGAACTGGGAGATCCTCAGCCTATCCGCCTTGCCAAAAAAATCTAAATTAGGAGATTCACTGCTAGAGAGTTTGTGCTGGAGGGAAGACCAGGGTTGTGACAGCACCACATTTCACTAGTGCTGATGTCATCAGGGGTCACTGGTGCCGGCAAATTTGAAATCAGCAGAACAAATTGCATTAGGTTTCAAGGCCTGGGAGTGATCCTCTGTGGCTGGAGACTCTGCCCTCTCGGTTCATATAGTTTGCTTTTTATGGAATTACTCACAGTTAATATACTGTGGTAACTGAAATTTGAACCGCTAGGAGACTTGTGTTATTTAACTAATCATGGTAGCTGAATTTTTGCATATAGGAACCATGCAAATCATGAGGTGCCTGTGAGTATGTGTGTGTGTGTGTGTGTGTGTGTATGTTTCTGGTCTAACCATTCCTCACCCTACCCCTGGCCTTCAGCACGTCACTCCAGTCATATAAGTAGCTCCTTATACACAGAAGCCTTTCCCAATTAAGATGTTCTTTTTATTCCATTGTGTTTAGACATTATGCTCAATGGTTTTTTTTTTTTTTGATGAATCACCAAAATTTCATAAAAGTAATGTTTTATAATTGTCCCAAAGGAAAAATGTTTTAATGCTTATTTTGCTTAAAAGAAGTATCTCCTGGGGCTGGCCCGGTGGCGCAGCCGTTAAGTTCGCATGTTCTGCTTCTCAGCGGCCCAGGGTTCGCTGGTTCGGATCCCGGATGGGGACATAGCACTGCTTGGCACTCCATGCTGTGGTAGGCGTCCTACATGTAAAGTAGAGGAAGATGGGCACGGATGTTAGCTCAGGGCCAGGCTTCCTCAGCAAAAAGAGGAGGACTGGCAGTAGTTAGCTCAGGGCTAATCTTCAAAAAAACAAATAATAAAATTAAATTAAATTAAAAAAAAGAAATATCTCCTATGTGGGGGAAGTTATTGAACAACTGAAATGCAATTGAACCAAAACTTTGGTCAGTTTCTATGTTAGTCTATTCTCATGCTCTAATTGGAGAGTTCCAATTCTAGTACTCAGTGTTAATATAATTTCGCTAATGTCTAAGATGTTTTAAGAGTTGCGGCACCAGTAATTTTTCAGCTCTTATTATACGTATTCTTTCCAGCCCCTTGCAGGTAAGTTTGGCCTTGCAAATAGTTTTAGGGAATTGGGTAAGAGAAAATGTGTGTCACTTCCTGGTGTTGGATTTTGAGTCTCATGTGCTATTTTATTTATTTATTTTTATTTATTTATTTATTTATTTATTTGAGGAAGACTAGCCCTGAGCTAACATCTGCCACTATTCCCCCCCTTTTTGCTGGGGAAGACTGGCCCTGAGTTAACATCCATGCCCATCTTCTTCTACTTTATATGTGGGACACCTACCACAGCATGGCCTTCTGAGTGGTGCCATGTCCACACCCGGGATCTGAACTGGCAAACCCCGGGCCACCGAAGCAGAACATGCGCACTTAACTGCTGCGCCACCAGGCCGGCCCCTCATGTGCCATTTTAATGCTCTTTTTTTCTAGTCGCAGTGACCCTGCACTGAGATGGCACAGGACTGAGGAAGTCAGATTCCTGGGTGGGGTCATGGAGCAGTGCCTGCTGACTCTCCCTGCACTTTACAAGAATAAGTACTAAAGGGTTTTGTCTTCCTAATAAGCAACTGAGATAACCACAGGTAGCAAGCTACTCTGATCAATGTAGGGGTGACTCATATGTCAGTGAAAATGGGTCTTGAAAGCTCTCTTGAGCATTTTTGTTTTAAAGATTTTATTTTTTTCCTTTTTCTCCCCAAAGCCCCCCGGTACCTAATTGTATATTCTTCGTTGTGGGTCCTTCTAGTTGTGGCATGTGGGACGCTGCCTCAGCGTGGTTTGATGAGCAGTGCCATGTCCGCGCCCAGGATTCGAACCAACGAAACACTGGGCCACCTGCAGCAGAGCGCGCGAACTTAACCACTCGGCCACGGGGCCAGCCCCATCGAGCATCTTCTTGACATTATGGAGATATAAAAAAATTACAAATATACATATAGTAAAACTCTTTATTACCAGAAATTGTAAACAATATACCCATGGGCTTCCAAATGCAAACCTTTTCTAAAATGATGGAGCTTTAACATAATGTAATGCAACACAGATATGCAGCGTTTTGAGGTTATATATGGACGTGATTTATAAAATGAGAGAGAATTAGAATAAAAAGCAAAACAATTAGAATTCCGAGAAGAATTTGTATAAAGAAAGACAAAATGAAAAATTGAATGTGATGCTTTTTCTACCTTAGAGTTTTGGACATTCACTTAAGTGTAACTCTGGCCATTGCTTCACAAGACAGGTCTAGATACTGGCAGGTTTGACCTCCACCAGCCTCTCAAGCTGAGTGGCCCACTTCTGTTCTGGTTAATCGTGGGACAAGAGTTCATCAGCCCTTGCTGGAGGATCTTAGCCATCATCACCATGTCACTGGTCACATTCCCCTCCATGTGTCCTTCCCTCCTCATCTCCTCAACTCTACCCACCCCCCTCAAACACTGGTTTCTTCAATGGTGATCTAAACACTTTCTGGCATTAAGTAGGTTCCTCTGACTCCAACATTACAGAAAGTAAAAAATCTTTTGCTTCAATATATTGGGACGCATGGAATTTATAACATACTTAATAAACTGGTAAATTTATAGAAATGGAGACCATGTAGGGAAAAAATAAATGTGTAGTGCATTCATGAAAATTTGAAAAAAGAATGATACGAAAGAAATGGAAATTTTTTTTTTTGAGGAAGATTAGCCCTGAGCTAACTGCTGCCAATCCTCCTCTTTTTGCTGAGGAAGACTGGCCCTGAGCTAACATCCATCCCCATCTTCCTGTACTTTATACGTGGGACGCCTACCACAGCGTGGCTTTTGCCAAGCAGTGCCATGTCCCGCACCTGGGATCCGAACCAGTGAACCCCAGGCCGCCAAAGCTGGAATGAGCGCACTTAACTGCTATGCCACTGGGCCAGCCTCAGAAATAGAAATTTTGATGTATTTTATTTTGGAACTGCAAAAGCATTTTGTACTTGTTTCCTGCAGCATTTCTATAAAATAAGCCTGGTAAGTAACAGGTTATTGTTAGTGAAACGGACAGAAGAAACAAAACATGCTGTACTCTCTTTGCAACATCTTGTGAATGTATAATCATTTCAAAATGAAAAGTTAACAAAACACACAACGCAAACCCAAAACACCATAACTCTTGTGATCATATCGTCCCATAATTATTAACTGCATAATATTCTAAGTAGCGTTCATGAACAACAGGGAAAAAAATGAACTGCAAAAGTCTCCCAGGCAGTTCTTCATTCTTGGGCTACTACACGGATTGTAAGAATGTCGGAACTAGGTCTGATGTAGAAATAAGCCCTATGTTTTTCTCTAAATGCATCAATGTAAGTGTAGATATGAGACCTGTTATTCAAATTACAAAATGAAACCTCTTCCAATTCATAGCCCAGAAATATGCTGATACCCCTGGATTTTTTTTGTATCCAATGCAACACAGTGTAAGACCAGAGCTGGATTTGCCAGCACCCGTCTTTTGGGGATGGTGAAGTCACAGCATTTCTGGGAAAAGATCCCTCACAGATCCCTGCGGCCCATTCACCGCGGCCTCTTACTTCCGCCTGCCGGTAATGCCTGCCTGAGACCACCTCTGAAGACTAGGACGGCTGGCAAAATGGAAAGCTGTTGAGATGTAAGGAAAGTTTGCTTTCATCTATCCTAACGTCACACTTTTCCTGTGTTCTGAGATAAGATTGGGGTGTGTGGTTTCAATATCTAGCGCAAATTGATCTTAAACAGGTTGATCATTTTCTGTACGTTAAAATATTGTTCAGGAGGACACATTTTTTCTTGAATTCATATGAAAAGATGGCTGGGGTTTAGGTTTTCATATTTGCTGTAGATCCTTTCAACATCTGTGAGCACATCCAGGTGTGACTCACACATCTTTCTGCTGTTTCATCAGAAGCATTTTTAGTGTGGACGCATGCTCTCAGAATTTTACTTCGTCTTCATTCAGTTTTTCTTGAACAGCATTCTCTTCCATCTGTAATTTGAAAAGAATTAATTCCTTCTCTTTTCTAAGGAAACTCTTAAATTCTTTAAAATCAGAGCGTAGTTACCCTAGTTGAATCTTCCCTTCCCCCACAATTCAAATGATTTTGAAATTTGGATTTCTAATCTCTTTTCAGAGTCCTCACCCTGCTCCCTCAGGGGCTCAATGTAGCTTTCGAGCCTCCTCCTCTCACTAGCTGCAGCTTGCTCAATGGGTGTCGTCACTAGGTGATCCCGGTGGTCAGAGGAGACCGTGCACTGGGGTCACAACAGCTCCAGGCCCTCCTCACAGAACAGGGCCAGAACCCGATCGTGCTTCTCACACGCAGGTTTTTCTTCCTGCGGTTTTTTCCCTCCAGCTGCCCCTGGTGGGCAGCTCCTTAACGACATCAGTCATGTGACATAATTCAGTGTTCTTCTTAAAGTCCTTGTTAAGAGGCTGGGGTCCCCGGGACCTGGGTTACCTGTTTCCCCAGTGACTCTGGCGACCCCTCCCCTGCACCCCGAGGCCATGGCGAGGAGTCCTCAACAGGTGACTCACTTCAGGCCCTGGGTGCCGCAGGCGTCCCCGCTTGGGTCCGCGGGAGGCTCTAGCCCCTGCCCGAGTCTTTGCTCTCCTGCGGCCGCGCCCTTCCCCCGCCCTCCCGCTCTCGTCGCGGCTCTGCTCCGGGTGGGGCGCCCTTACATCCCCGCGGCCTGGGACCCCCACCCCGTCCTGACGGCCCCTCCCTTTCCTGCAGAGTCGACTGGTTGCTCATCCATGTTGGAGTCTGGCCTGGTTCCTCTTTAAATTCCCATAAGGAGTTGCCTTCCTGGGGCCTTCGTGGAGGGTCAGGAAAGGAGGGAGCCCTGGAGGCACAGGAAGGGAGGGGTAGAAGCTGACTCGTTGAGAGAGTGTTTTAAAACCTTGGATTTGGGGAAGCAGGATGTGTAGTTTTTTAAAACAAATTCTGATACGTTGAAGGATCCTGGTAATCTCAAACACAAAGAACTCTTTTCAGCCGCTACCTAAGCCGTCACAGCTGCTAAACCTTGACCTTCAGCCCATGCTTTGCCTCGATCTTTCTAATAGATCCAGTCATCTCCTGATCAGCTCCTTCATTCAGTTCTCCACTCAACAAACTTAGCTCGTGTCCAAACCCGGCACCTGATGTCCGGGTTTGGGGTGAAGAGACAGAAAAAAGTGATGCAGGGGCGACGCTCTGCCACCACTACGGAGGTCACTGCTCGCTTGGCCCATCCTTCGAATGGGGGGGTGGGTCACTTGTCCTTAAAGGCCCCACATTGCCCCGCTGCCAAGTCTGCCGCGCTGTGACCTGTGCCGTCCTAGGAATCGTTAAGTGGGACGCCGGGGGACCCAGGAAACCTAGAAATGGGGGGAGTTCGGGCGGTGTCGGAGATCCGGGAGGAGGAGCTGGTTGAATTCGGCCGGGCCGGCGGTGGCGGGACCCGGGCTCCCCGCGGTCCGCTCCGCGCTCCGTGGACCCAGGTCGGTGGCACCGCTCGGACCTCAGTCCCCTCCGGGCCGCAGCGTGGGGGCGGGGCGGGCAGCCGACCCCGGGCATCCTGTCGTCACTGCGGGCGGCCACTTCGACCCCGAGCCTCTCTGGGCATCTCTGCTCCCGCAGCCCCTTCTCTCCCCTAGATTGTGCGGTGACCACGGAGAGGGGCCTCAAGGGACAGTCGTGACTCGGTCTCCGAGGTTCGAACGTGGGAGGAGCTGTGATCTGTGGGGTCCCCAGTCCCTCTTTTATGCCCAGAGGGGACCCGTTTTCTCCTGAGTTTTCCAAAGTTTTGGGAAGTAGGGTCTCAAATCCACGGCCCTAACCGGCCCCCCATCCCCAGCTTTTCCTAGCACTGGCTATAAATGGCTGAATTTCCAAATACCTTGCTCCATTCCCAAAGCCAGCTCTCAGTCTCCGATTCACAGCATCATTATCAACTACAGACGGACCCAATATTTTAATTATTTATCATTTTTCCATAGTCAATGGATGGCTCTTTTAGAGGGGTTTACTTTTTGTTTGTTGGTATTGTACATGAGAGAAAAGTAGCGAATAACCACCTGGAATTACGTTGTGTGAAATCCTTGTGCTGTCAGCAGTGTCGTCGTGTTTCTTCCCTCCCCCCGTTTCACCTTTAAAAGATATATTTATTTTACTTTAGTCTCAGTTTTTCAATGAATAACAGTTTATCTAATCAATACAGCTTGAAAGACAAAAAATATTTCCAAAGAGGCAAGAAAGGTGAATTTCAGAAAAAATAAAGCATTCCAGTGTTACATTGCATGTATTAAAAATTGATGTCCTTTTTTCCTCCCCTGAGTGTGTTAGTAATATTCTGCGGTCTGTTCTGTTATTTGGGGTGAGTTCAAATGGATTTCCAGGGCTTCGACTTGCAGACCTGAAGTGTTCAAGTGTGATTAATAGTTTATAAAACAATTTCTTGTCATTGAAATAATAATTAACTAACATCATTTTTTAAATGCAGTATGTACTTGTGAGGTTCCTTTTTGAGCCAACAGGTGCCTTACAGTTTTCTTCCCTCCTTTCCACGTAAAGACTGGGTCTGAGTGTTTTTGCTGGATTGTTCAAACATGGGTTTGTGTCATATATCAATGGCGGTCCAAAACAACTCCAGTGGGCCTGAGGGCAGTGTCTCTAAGCTAAGGCCCCTCCTTGAGGCTGCAAAGGGAGGTGCTTGAAGGCCCAGCTGTTCTTCCTGGGGAGCCTCCCCTTGCAGGTCCTGCCTGTTCACCCCACCCCGAAGGAGCCTTTACACTGAGGGAAGCTACAGAGTCCTGGAGAAGTGGGGATGCACCTGCAGGGGGTGGGGAGGGAGGCACTGATGCCCTTTCTGAGGTTGTAATGGTGGTTTCTTGGGCCTGTTTGGAGAAAAACGTTGGAGTTGTGCATCCACAGTGTAGTGCATTTGGTGTAATTTGCTTACATTGAGAAAGACTGTGAAAGTGAGGACTTCTGTGTCCTGGATTAGGGTCCGTGAATTTGGGAATTCATTTGGGTCAGAACCTTAAACTGAATCTTGCTGAGAGTTTCCTCACGGTGAATATTGAATGAAGCCTGAGAGAGGGAGTCTAGGCCATACCATCCGGAACGCACTGATCCCGCCCAAAGCCTGAGACAGGGAGCGTTTCCATTGTTCCCTGGGGAGAGGAGGGTGCATGGAGCTCTGAGAGTTCATTCCTGCGGCTGCTCAGGTGTCCTTCCACTCTTTCACTGGGGGCTGACCCACTCCAAGGGCTCTATCTCAACTGGGAGAGTCTAGAATGTGGCATTTCTTCTGTCCTGTGGGAAGGAGACTGCTTTCCGTGTATGTGTAATACTTCTTTCCTTTGGATTCCTTAATCAACTGAATATTGCAGCCCTTTGGCTTTAGGTTCCTTTAGCACTTGGGCTCTGAAAATGTAAGTTGACTGACAGGCGCGATGTGAGCAGAGCAAGAACATGGTGGAGCTTTGTTCCATTTAGGCAAGAGAACCTCAAGATGTGAGATAAATATCTTAAAGTTCTCAGGTACATTTTTCATGTTTAGGTCAGTTTTTGTATGTGCACGTCCCCAGAGAACATTAAAAAAGCCTAAAGCAATTGAATTCCTATTTTTAAGTGATCTGAGGAAAATTACTCAAAGCTTCTGTTAATCTCTGAAAATCCTACTGCACTTAAGGAACTAAACTCAAACCCCTATTGTATTATAATATGCTACTTATTCCTAAAAACACCCCCAGTGTGAGCTAGGGGGAAGGACAAACCATGAGGCCGCGTGTCCTTTCAGTTAGAGAGCCGAAAGCTTTCATTTTGTATGGTTTACACTTTGTAACTGCTAGTGTTTAACGGAGTTAAATCTCAAAATGGCTTCCTATGTGCAAAAGTAAGAAAGACTGTTAAATAGTAAAATATAGTATACATAAATTTCTATGCGTATTTTAAATAAATCTGTAAGATAGGAAAGTCTAAATTAAGAAGACTCACTGAAAATATGCCCTGGTCCCCTCCCGCCACCCCTACCCCACAAAACACAGTTTTGATCATTTCTTGAGCCTCCTGTTAGCGTTTCTTTATATAGATCAGGCAATTGCGATGCACATTTTTCTTGCCCACGTTTGTCCTTGTATGGGCTGTCAGACTCCACATTTTTGGATGTTCGCTCACAGCTTAAGCCTCACCCCTCCCTCTTCCCCTTGTGCCCCCCACCTGGACAAGCTGAGCTATAGTGAAGGGGTGATTGTGCTCAGTGCTTCTTTGAACAGCCAAATTTGGCCTGTTCTTCAACCTGAAAAGAATGAATGGCACCTCACAGTGGGTTACTGCTACCGTGTGGCTGTGGTCACAGTCTCAACATCATGGAAGTCGCTGACGACAACCAATCAGCAGTTGGTAAATATCCTGCCATCACAGATTTGGCTAAGTCTGTTCTGTTCAGTGTCTGTCTTGACAGCCTCTCAGCTACAGTTGCCTTCACCTCTGCAGGAGTGTGATACACCTTTACTGGTTATCCTCATGGATCTTCAATAGCTTTGCCCTCCCACTCAATCATTGCAGGCAAGATATGAACTTCATCCTGGTTTGTCCAAGCACGCAGGCAGGATGTTACATTAATGACATCCTCCTCTGAGGATATTAAGGATATGCAAATATTAAAAAAAGGAACTCAGAAAAGCAGATGGGACATTGCCATGCATGTAATGTGAGGTCCTGTCAACTTCATTAAATTTCTGGAAATTATGTGATAATCCGAGACCGCTCTCACCCTGACACCATGAAGAAATAGCTGTTGTCCCCTCAGCACCCACAGCTTCACTAGGTTCTTCTGTTGTTCTGGAGGTAACATATTCCTTGTTTACCAATTTCACTTGAACCCATTTGTGCTTACTTGCAAATTGGTCCACCTTGAATAGGCACCCAGCCACAAAAGACTGGAGATTCTCTTTATTTATTTATTTATTTTTTCCCTTCTTCTCCCCAAAGCCCCCCAGTCCATAGCTGTATATTCTAGTTGTAGGTCCTTCTAGTTC
Organism: Equus quagga; assembly: GCF_021613505.1. NCBI lineage: Eukaryota > Metazoa > Chordata > Mammalia > Perissodactyla > Equidae > Equus > Equus quagga. Next base: position 50,725,172 of record NC_060269.1, on the reverse strand, counting down.
TGCTATGTGGGATGCCACCTCAACATGGCTTGATGAGTGGTGCTAGGTCTCTGCCCATGATCCAAACTGGTGAAACCCCCGGCCACCGAAGTGGAGCGTGCAACTTAACCGCTCAACCACAGGGCCGGCCACTGGAGACTCTCTTTAAATTGCCATACAGCTGGCATTCCCATTACTGCCCTCAGAGTCTCCTTTACCGCTGAGGCTTCATTGACCTCCTCATGCCTCCTGGAGTTACCCATGATGGCCTTAAGTTGTCCATAGACTCCTGAGTCAAGAACCTGCTCTAGGCCCCACACCATATGTCATCAGAGCTGCAATTCCCTCTGCTTATTGCTTTATTACCTTACTTATTACCTCTACTTATGGGCCTATCCTGAAAGTAGATGACCCTGAGTGTGTGACCACCTATCCAGCAATCCATTTTGCCTTGGGACCTGGAAACAGCACCCCAGGAGCTCAGTATGGCTACGAAGATCCCCTTGAGACATGATGGAGCCAAACCTGGGCCCACTGGGCTATTCTCCCTGCAGGAGGGGTTGACCTTCTCAGTCTCTCATGAGATGCCATGGTGCTGAAGGAGGTCACCTCTTCCCTGACCCCTAGGCTCCTTTGGAGCTTCTTTAGATTCCCTGAGTCAAAAGCAATGGGAGTTCATAGACTTTAGCTATGACATCACCCCATTCATACATGGTGGAGCCAGACAGAGTGGGTTGCTTTTCATTTCTTTTTTTTTTTTTTTAAAGATTTTAGTTTTTCCTTTTTCTCCCCAAAGCCCCCCCGGTACATAGTTGTATATTCTTCGTTGTGGGTTCTTCTAGTTGTGGTATGTGGATGCTGCCTCAGGTGGTTTGATGAGCAGTGCCATGTCCGCGCCCAGGATTCGAACCAATGAAACACTGGGCCGCCTGCAGCGGAGCGCGCGAACTTAACCACTCGGCCACAGGGCCAGCCCCTGCTTTTCATTTCTTAATTGGCACATCTATGATGAAGGACCAGACCCAAGAGTCATCATAATTGACCATACATCAAGCAGTTATCTTAGTGCCGACCAATGATCGGCCCCATCTACACATGTTTACTACTCTTGAGTGATTCTCTAAGAGTTGCCCCTTTGTGGTAAAAGAACTCCAGGAACCTCCTGCCCCCGTTGCTGTCAATATAAATCAAAGTAACACTTGTCTCTACCTATACTAAGGCTACAATAACAAGGCTCACCAGGACATTCTTTCTCCATGTGGAAGTTCCAGACACTACTCATAGTAATGAAGGCATTCATTTCACTTCTCAGGATATACAGTGCTGGGCTCTTGAGCAAAGCATTCAGTGGAAATTTCTCCTTTCTTCCAAGTCTCAGGGTGGAGGCCTCATAGAGTACCATATGGCTTATTGGAATAAGTTCAAATTAATTGAATGAAAGATGGTCTGTTTCTGTCATTAGTCAATCATCGGGGGGAATATTAATGCATCTGTCTTTTTTTTTCCCCCTAGTAGATGTCACTTCTTTTTTTAAGAGCAGTTAGGTTTACAGAAAACTTGATCAGAAAGTACAGAGACCTCTCACATAACCCCACTGCCTCCACACAGTTTGCCCTTTATTTTATATCTTACGTTACTGTGGTGCATTTGTTCCATCTGATGAGCCATCTTTGATTCATGAAAGTCCGTAGTTTATGTTAGGGTTGCTTCTTTGTGTCGTACAATCGCTGGTCTTCAGCTGATGTAAAATGACATGTCTCCATCATTTCTATATCATATACAGCAGTCTCCCCTTATCCTTGGGAGATACATTCCAAGACCCCAAGTGGATGCCAGAAACTGTGGATAGCACCAAACCCTATATATACTGTGTTTTTTCCTATACGTACATACCTGTGGTGCAACATGTTGCCGTCAGTCAGAACGTGTTTTCTGTTCATGTCTTCCACCCACAAATTTAGTGTCTTTTCCATCTTAACTAAGCACTTATCATGTACCGTGGCCATAACTTTTACATTTTGAGGTGTGACAGCAAAACTATTATGAATTTCTTTTTCCTTCTCCACAATTTCACAAATAGAACGTTTGTTCTTACTGTAGATCTTAGCAACCTCAGCATATGATTTTTTTTCTTTTTTATTAAGTTGAGAACTTTCACTTTTTCACTTAAGCACTTTATGCTTCTCTTTGGCATATCCTAATTGCCAGCATCATTACTTTTGTGCTTGGGGCCATTAGTAAGTAAAATAAGGGTTCCTTGAACACAAGCGCTGTGATACTGAGATGGTTGATCTGCTACCCGATGGCTACTGAGTGACTAACAGGCAGTAGGATGGCCAGTGGGGATACGCTGGACAAAGGGATAATGTACGTCCAGGGTGGGACACAGCGGGATGGTGCAAGATTTCATCACCCTATTCAGACAGAGTGTAATTTAAAACTTATGAATTGTTTATTTCTGGAATTTTCCATGTGATGTTTTAGTAAATTACCAAACCTGACAGAGTGTGGAGGGAACCTCTGAATTTGTAGACGACTGAGTAGAAATGTTGGTAGCCCAGGCACTCTGTGGCTGGCATCTGAAGTATGGTCAGTGTGTGCAACTGAGCTCTTCACCTGTGGAGCCTGACACAAACTCTGGGTAGTTAGTGTAAGAACTGAATCGAACTGTTGGACACCTATTTGTTGGCGCAGAGTTAGAGAAGTGGCATTGGAACAGGCCCACATATTTGTTGTCGGAAGGGCGAAAAAAAACCCTATCATCTTCGCAAGTGCCCCACCTTTGAGAGCAGAGAAAGCTAGAAGAGAGACTCAAGTTGACTATTTCTATCCTCCCAGGTCAGTTAAACTCTGGGAAAATCCCAGTCAGCTACGCTCTCATGAAATAGATTATTTTGAGGACACGCCTTGTTAAGAAGAAGAGAATATTCTGGGTATATTTTAAAATGGCTACTTTGTTGTCTCTTCCTAATTGTGGAGACAGGGTTTTACCCTGTGCCCTCAGTTCTCTGAATGAAGAGTTGTTAATTTTAAGTTTCTTGGCTGTTTTCTTCTGAGGACTGGAAGGCTGCTTCTAAGCTCCGTACATGCCAGACCAGAGAGCAGAAGTCTCTGACTCCTTTTTTTGATGTTTGCTGACAGCTCTAAACATTCACCCCTCCTTCATCATCTTGTGGCGCACACCTACGCAGTGGTAGGCAGGCCTGGGCGCTCCTTCCTTTGGCACTGCGAGGATCCACTCCGCAGAAGGCCCTGCCCCTGAACCCAAGCTCTCACCCTAGCCCACCCCCTCACGTCTATAAAAATACCAGGCTAGGCTCCTTTCCTTGCTCTCTCAAGGCATTTCCCACCTGCTAGAGAGGCCTGCCCTGCCCTTCTTGGTCGTTTCCATTATGGAAGTAATAAAATCTTTACCCTCTAGGCACGTGTGTGTTGTCATCAGTATAGACATCTGAACCAAATCTCAGGTTGGAGTCCACCTGCCTGGTCAGGTGACCATAACAGTTACAGGATAGGTAACATGCTGCATATTTTGTAATACTCTTTGCTTTGTTGGTCTATAGATAAATTCTTCAGATCTTTTGATAATAGTACATCCCACCCTTGTATGAGTCTCCAAGTACAAATACACAACAAATTCTGTGGACGTTGTTGAAAAATTGCTGGGCTATAGATAGTGATCAAGTTCAAATCTATAGGCTATAGCAATGGAGTCTATCACTTGACCCTTCCTCCATTTGTATATAATTTATTGATTTGTTCACAATGGTTTTCAACACGTGGGAATATCAAAATAACTAATTTTTTTCTAATCCTTGTGAAATGGTATCTACTGGCCATTTTATTTGCCTATTACCTCATTACCAAGGTAATGGACATGTTTTCATTCATGATCTTTCATCTTCTGTTAAATATGTTTTGCTTCTTTTTCCAGTTTTAACTTATGTGTCTGTTCATTTTTACTCTGCAAACCAACCCTTTTATATCCCATGTATTGCTGATATTTTTTCTTCTTTTGTTGTTTGTCTTTTAATTACATTAATTTTAATATATTTGAATTGGTCAGTCTCTGGCTTTATGGCTTATTCTTTTTTCTTACGTGAGAATGTTCTCCCTGTTCTTGTGTCAATAAAACATTTACCTGTGACTTCTAACAAAAAGACCTTGCAGTGTTTGCCCTTTTGCAGCGTGGATGACCACCCGTTCAGGAGAGGAGATAAGGCTTTTCTCCACAACACAAGTTTCTGTCCGCCAGACCTGGGCACTGAGTGTGTCTAGCGCCATCTGCTGGAAACTTGTGAACGATCAAAATGACACATGGTTATAGAACTTCACACAGATGAAAAGTCATGCAGGAATATTCAGTCCTCTGGCGGCCACCGCAGCACGGGTCCAAGTGCATAGAGCTGTAATGTTTCCGGCTCTCGGTCCATCCTGGAAGTGCTCTGCGCACACGTAGGCAGAGGTCCATTCCTGATTCTAAACTGCAAAGGAGAGGACACGCGTTCTGTAACTTCCCCTTGCTCCTTCTGTTCACTTAACATATGGTCTTAGAAATTTTCCCATATCAGCACAAATATTTCGCTTTTTTGAGTCAACTTTGAGCAAAACTCTGAATGGAAAATGTTGTATTCGTGGTGGAAAAAGAATGTCTTTGAAGAACCAGCAGGATACTCTTTCCACCAGATCGGTGTTTCCTGCAGTATTTTTCACCATCTCATTTTCAAGTAAAAGCTACCGTTCACTGAGTCCTTTACTGTATCAGAGACGCTGTGCTCTATGCTTTACTCAAACCGCCCACAGAAACTTCAAATTCTGTATTGTAGAAAAAGCTGTTTCCATAAACGAGAGTGCACAGAGACACTTAGAATGGTGTCTGACTCCGGGCCACAGGGATGGAACATCCTTCTCTGTGCTCCACAGCAGCCCAGCTCTTTCCAAATGCTTAGAGCTCTGTACTTTTTGTTATCCCTTGACCTGGCAGTTCCCGATTTGAGAATACTCTCCCAAAAAATAGTCAAAGAAGAGGAAACTTGTGATTTATATGAAGATTTCCACGCAAGCAGTATTTATCAAATGGAAAGATGAGAAACAAGCCATGAACAGGGGAAACAGAATGAGCTAGAGCTTCAGTGTGATCTCGGCTCTGTTAGTCACTAGCCAGGTGTCCCAGAAAAGGTTAATTCCTCTGAACATCAGTTTCATTTTTTGCAAAATTATTGTAAGACAAAAGTCACAGTGATCTTGTTAATAATGAAAGAGGACATATATTATCCTAGTAAGAGGCAAAAACCAGTTACTCTGTAAAGGATATTAGCATGAGATCCATGCCCCACACCAGGCAAATGAATAAGGAATTAGTAGACTATAAAAATCTCAGATTATGGAGAGACTTTAGGATTTATTGATCCCAAAAGCTTACTTCTAGTTTTTTTAATTAAAAGTATGTTATCCTCTATAGACTGATGGAAGTGCTTAGAACTTATACATATGTTTACTCTCTTCATAGACATCATGTGCTGTAAAAATTTTTCCAACATTCTAATTTTGTGGGAGGAAACTTGGAGCAAGAATGGGAAGGAGGTTGTTCTGCATAACTAAAAATATATCTTTTAGTTTTTTGTAAAGTAATTTATACAATATAGAAGGATATAATTTAAAAATGACCGTGTCTGAGTCTGTTTCAACTCACTATTTTGCTCAATTCCACCTATCCATCTTTCTTTCTAAGAGCAAACATTCTTATTTTTCCACATGTTCTTTTTTGTAAATTTCAATTCTTTAAAAAACTAAAAGAATAGTACAATTAACACTCTATACCTATCCCTTAGATTGTCCAATGAGTGTGTTTGCCTTATTGCTTTATTTCTCTTTATATGTCCATTTTGTTTATCTGTTCATTTGTTTTGCTAAAGCATTTGAAAGTAAGTTTAAGACACCATGACACTCCCACTAAACACTGAAGCCTTAAAATCTTAAAAAATGAGTGTCTCCTGTAGAATCACAATATCATTATTGTAAATTAACAAATATAATGATTTAAGTTAATACATAATACTCATTTCTCCAATAGCTCCAAAGTTATCCTGTCCCTTCCCCCTTTTTGTCTCTCATGACATTAACTTTTATGAAGACTACAGGCCAGTTGTCTTTTGGACTGTCTCAGATGCTAGGTTAGCCTAATTGTTTCCTTATGATTAGATTCAGGTTAAACATTGTTGGCTGAATATCACATAGGCCATGTGGCGGTTTTCTATTGCGTCCCACTGGGGGACACAATGTCAGTTTGATCACTTGGGCTAGTCGTGTCTGCAAATGTCTCCGTGATAAAGGTCCTTTGCCTTCATGAATAAAAGTCGTTTGTGGAGTGGATACCCTGTTCCGGACAACATTTTCTCCAAGGGCCTTAACAACCCGTGATGATTCTTGCTTGAATCAGCGGTCACGTTGTGGGTAGCATATGGGCGTTCTCAGATTCTTCATCCTCTCTGCATTACTGGCATCTTCTCTAGAGAAGAGCTTTCCCTCCCAACTCCTTCTCCTGCCTCTTTAAAGTCACCCTTTGGACTCATGAATTCTTTTTTTATCCAGTGTGCTCTAATCAATTACTTTTCTCATTGAGGCTCAAAAGTTTCCACAGTTGCCCAGTTGAGCCCTTTACCTGACTCTCTGTCCTTATGACAGGTCCTCACTAGTCTTTGAGCCCCTTCCTGCTCTCTGACATAAGGGGTCTCAGTCTCTTCTTGTTCTTTCCTGATATCAGACCTAGAATGAAACCTTTCTCCATGACACCCTGGCTCTTTTTATTAGTGAAGGATATTTAAAAATTAAGATCTGGGAAAGTAAACCCTTTTAAGTGTTTGAAGTAAAACATTTGTGGATGTACATGTTAAGAACTATGAAGGATCTGAGATTTTACCTTATTTTTGAGCTAATGAGTTAGCCTGTCCCTGTTTCATGGATGCTGGCAGGAGACAGGATCATTGTGGATCAGACACAAAGTACTTTCTTACTCATGGCACAGCAGGCAGCATGAGCTTTATGTTAACATCCACTCCCCAAGTCCCCCATCCCGTGGGGTGGGCCTAGATGGATGCTGTGCACACAGTGGGTTTGCATCGCAGTCCAGGAGCCTCCACTTCAGGATATCTCAATCTTCCCTAACGGGCTCCAAGCACACTTGCCCAATCTTCGCCTGACAGGGAGGCATCCCCTTTATTACATTGTGCAGCAATCATGCCTCCCTCTGCTCTGGAGGGTGATTCTCTCTCTATCTTCCTAGGCAGTTCCTCATGCCAACATCCTTGAAAGGATAGTCCAGAACCAAAAGGCAGTCAGTGCCTCTGCTCACAAGATGTGCAGAAACCCAAGAGACCCATGGAGGAGTGTCTCCTAACGTTAAACAGACCAAGAGGAAGCAGTAAAACAGAGACGGAGACTATTCTGTGGGCTTGGCAACCTGCATCTTTGATGACATTATTAAGAACGATTTTAGTGGAGTGGGAGATGAAGGTGTGAAGAAGATGCAGTGAGGATACTGTCAGGGAGGGGAAATTCCCCCCTTCTACACTTCTTGTGTCTTCATAGCTGGACTGATGATAAAATTGACACAAGACCAGATTACCAGGAGAAAAACCCAGCTTAACATGTGCCTATTGGAGATCATAGAGAAATGATGCTCAGAGGATGAACAAAGCAGGCAATATATATATCTTTTACACCAAGAAACAATGAATTTTGTGAGGAATGACAGGACGAAGAAACTTAGGTTTGAGGTACATAATTAGTGAGAAATTTAAGCAGAGTTTAGCCCTAAGGTAGTAAATTAGCAAGGCTTTTTTTCCCCCAGTAATTTTATTGAGATCATAATGGTTTATAACATTGTGTAACTTCGGGTGTACAGCAAGGTTTGTTATACAGACTTCTCAGCCTGAATTCCCAGCTCTGGAGGTGAGGGTGCAGCGGGAGCACCTTTCACACAGGAGATTTATTTCCTGCTTTCAGGGGAGCAGAGACAGGAGGATCAGAAAGCCCTTTTTGCTTCTCAAGTAGCTTTGATTCAAAATAATCATTATGCCGTTGTGGGGTATTTTGGAGTGGCCTGCCCTGGGCCCAAACACTACTTATTCCAAGCAGTGGTCTGCAACGTGGTTCTCAAAGTGTGCTGTGTAGACCAGGAGCATCAGGACCCCGTAGGAATGTATTAAAAATGTAAATCCTTGAGCCCCACCTCAAATCTACTGAATCAGAAACTCTAGGGGTGGGGGCGGGGTCACAGTAATCAATGTGTGTTATTAAAAGCCCACCAGGTGGTTCTGGTGCACCCTAAAGTTTGAGGACCATGAATCTGCAAGTTGCATTTGAAGCAAGAAACTCTTTCCCCACCCTACTGGATAATTCCGTCTGAATGAAAGCCCCACACAATGAGAAAGGAATTGGCTATGGCACATATAACACAGGAGAATCTGTTATAAGAGAACTAAGTTTTTTGTTTTTTTCCAACAGGATGAATACTGAGAGAAAAAACTCTGACTAGAAATTGGATATTTTAAAATTGAGTCATTTTTCAGAGCTAAAAACCAGGAAATGAAGCCACATCAGAGAACTCAAAGGCCTTATTCTTTGATTGACTGTCAAATGTCAGCCACTCTAATCACTTCAACTACTGTGTCTCTTTTAAAGAGTCTCAAGTCAGTGTTTTTAGCTTAAACCTCTGACCTAAATGTCAAATCAGTAAATCCAACTGCAAGCTGGACATTTCAGTTTCTTAATGGCACCAAACTCTCAGTGTTCGAAACTGACTCCGGGGGTGGCCTGGTGGTGCAGCGGTTATCTGCGCATGTGCCGCTTCTCAGCAGCCCGGGGTCCGCCGGTTCAGATCCTGGGTGTGGACATGGCACCGCTTGGCACGCCATGCTGTGGTAGGCATCCCACATAGAAAGTAGAGGAAGATAGGCACAGATGGTAGCTCAGGGCCAGTCTTCCTCAGCAAAAAGAGGAGGATTGGCAGCAATTAGCTCAGGGCTAATCTTCCTCGGAAAACAAAAACGAAAGACACTGAACCTGCCTTCCTATCCAATCCCACTCTCGCCCAGCGGTTGTTATTTCAGTGCCTGGAGCTCTGCCCATCCCTCCATGTCCCACCATTTACTAATTCCTTTATGTCCTCTTCTAATCTCATTCCGCCACCCCGCCTCAGGGCACCATAATTTCCAGCAGAAGCCTCCTGACAGTCCAATCTGGCCGCTGAATCTTACCCTACCTCGTCCACTCAGCCCCCACAGTTGAGCTCTAAGATGCCCCAGGGAGATCTCTTCAAAAGCACCTGCTGCTCCTGCTGTCCCTCTGCTTAGAAGCTGCCGGCCAGTTCCCACTGCTCCCAGGGCCAAACTCCGGATTCTTCACATGGCTCCCTGCCCGCTGTCCCTTGCTTCCTTCACTTGCTTCATGGCAGCTAGTTCTGTGTGCCCCATTCCAGGAAGAAATGCCACCAATAACTACTCAGTTTGCCAAAGCACATGGACCATTTGAGGGTAGACCTCTGACCTCTGAGTTTACTTCCAGCCGCACTCTGGGCCCCACACAGAGAGGAAGTTTCCAGGGGCCCCCAGGCAGTTGGACTTCTTAGTTAAGCTACCTGCCCCATGCTCCTGGTTTATTTTACTTTGGGTGTCCTGCGTGACTTGCCCTCAGGGTCTCTTCTTTCCCCCTGCTGCATTTTCTGCTGGCGAGTTGTAGTGGATGCTGCTCACTCATTCTCCCCACTGCCGCGAGTGCTGGAGGCCGCCTTGCCCACAGTTAGAACTCTCCTGGTGCAGCTGCATCTAATAACTGGTTGACGCAGAGATGCAGAGTCTGGACAGGGTGCAGGGAGGCTTCACTGGACCAATTGCCCAGTAGATTCAAATCTGAAGGCAGGTGTGGGGGTCCCAGGCCGTGTGGCTTGGTAAAGATCCTTCTATGTGACTGGCTGTGGGCAGCAGGGAAGTAGAAGGATGAGAATAGCTGTTGTGGGCACCCCAATGATAACTTCAGTCAAGTTCTTCAATCCTCAAACAGCCCGTGTTGTTCATGATTGTACTGAAGACATTAGAAATATTCAATAGAGAACAATTTGCAAACAATACCAGGACCTTTTTTAAAAAACTGAATGTGACAGATATTTATCGGGGGCGGTCATTAGGCATGGAGCACGAGCGTGACTGACCTTGGCTGCTCAGGCTCCAGCCCCTTGGAGATCAAACTGATGCACTGTGGTCAAGAACATAGCAATACAAACACGCTTTTATCAGGCAGGATGTTCCAAGGGCTCAGAGGTTGTCTCCCAGGAGCTAGTGAAGGGCCAGTCCTTCTAAAGACAGATCTTTCTCTGGAATGTGCAAGGACTGAGCGACTCCAGACCCTGAGTAAAGCCTCAGTGCATGCCTGCCCAGGGGTTCTGAGGAAACACTTCCTAACCGAACTCAGTACTATTCATGGAGCAGGATGCGTGGGTATTCAAACAAAGGGATATAATGAAAGACAGTAAACAACTTCATATCAGGTGAGGTTTTACCCCAAATCAGTTTTTCATCAAATTTATGGAAAAAAATTTGTTTTTGCGTTTTAGACGTGAGGAAAAGGCCTTGTGAGATCTGCAGGAAGAAGACCCTGTGACCAGGCACCAGTGTCCCCCAGGCCCACCATTCCTGCCACAGGTCTGATCACTGTACCCTGAGATTTAGAATGTGCCAGGTTTCCCCAAGTCTTTCACTGGGTCCCCAAGACCCCTCCTGGTCTGACCCTCTGCCTGGCACCGAACTCGTCCTAGGCTCCCTTCAGCTCAGTTCTTCCTTCACTGTCTCCAGGTTGACCTCCCTCTGGCCCCAGGGCATTTGAATAAAGCTGACCTGGAGTCCAGCATGGGTCTGGCCTGGCCGTCAGTTTCCTTTCTTAGCAACTCCTCTTCCTTCAGATCTCATACATTACTCCCCCAACTCCCCCGCCCCACCACCACCCCATAATCCTAGTTCAAGGTTCAGGATCAGACCCGTCCCCTCTGTAACACTTAGTCTCTGTTGTGATTTTCTCTGAGGTCTAGCTCCTTCTTCCCCATTAACTACCAAAACAGGAGGACTGCATCCTTCTTTCTTATAATTGGACCCATAAGCACCCAGCTCAGGGCCTGGCACCTACTAGGCACTCATTAAATATTTGTTGAATGGGGCCGGCCCCGTGGCCCAGTGGTTAAGTTCACATGTTACGCTTCAGCGGCCCAGGGTTTTGCCGGTTTGGATCCTGGGCGCGGACATGGCACCGCTCATCAAGCCATGCTGAGGTGGCATCCCACGTGCCACAACTAGAAGGACCCAGGACTAAAAATATACAACTATGTACCGAGGGGCTTTGGGGAGAAAAAGGAAAAATAAAAACTTCAAGAAAAAATTAAAAAAAAAAAAATTTGTTGAATGAACAACAGTTGATTCCTGGCCTTGGGTAAGCTGCTTATCCTCTTCAGGCTGACTGCCTATATTAAGGAGGATTAAGTCCTTGTAGGGCTGGAATCCCAAGGATCTTGGGGATACACAGATCTAATCCTCCTATTCCCTCACCTATACACAAACCATCTCTCCCTGAGACATCCTGGAAGGGGAGTCCTTGTCTTCAGACCAGCGCCTCTGGGTGACTGTCACACACAGATATTTTGTTATTGTTAGTGCCGTTGAGTCAATTCACCTTCCGACGCTGTATCAGACAAGGCTCCACTGCTATTCATAGGGTTTTCATGGCCAATTTTTTTCAGAAGTGGGTGGCCAGGTCCTTCTTCCTAGTCTGTCTTCATCTGGAAACTCCGCTGAAACCTGTCCACCATGGGTGACCCTGCTGATATTTGAAATACGGTGGCATAGCTTTCAGCATCACAGCAACACGCAGCCACCACAGAATGACAACCAACAGATGGGTGGTGTGGTTCCCTGACGGGAACATGAACCTGGGCCATGGGGGTGAGAGCACTGCATCTTAACCACTAGACCATCGGGGCTGGCACACAGATATTAGTCGCCCCCTTTTCTGACCTCTTAGGACAGGGTGGGATCTGGGTATCTCTGTTTTTAGTAAATATTTCAGGTGATTCTGGATAATTCTCTTTGAGGGACCAGGAACCATCATACACAGGATGTGTTTTGAAATAAGCGAAACCCGAGTTTGGATTCCCTGGAGAGGCGTGATCTCTGAAGGGACACCTAGGACTCCATGTCGCATGTGCCAATAGTAACCTTTTCACCGCATTCACATCTTACCTCCATTTTTAAAAAGTGTAAAAAAGAAAATCTGAACCCATAGCATTTCTACTCTTAAGGTATGATTTTCCTCATGATTCTTAACAACTGGATTTTAAGCATCTTTTTGATTTTGGTTACTCTGATGGGGGCAATGAAAATTTAAATTCGCTGTTCTGCCGGATAACCACTGAGTGTCAGTATTCATCCACTTCTTAATTTGTATTTCTTTTAGAAATTGTCTGGAGAGCACTCCTTTTTTCTTTAACTGTTCTCCCTAGGTGGCATCATCCCTTCTTAGCGCTTCTAAAAACACCTTTGTGCTGGTGGCTCAAAATTCTTCTCCAGCCTGTCCTGTTCTGGACCATCAGTCTTCTGCATGCAACATCTAACGGAAGCATCCGCTTGCCTTGCTGAGTGGAATCGCCAGATTCATGGATCCAAAACAGAAATCCCGTGACATGCTACGACACGGATGAAGCTTGAGGATATTATGCTAAGCAAAATAAGTGAGTCACAGAAGAACAAATATTGATGATTCCACTCATATGAAGTATCTGAAGTAATCAAAATCATAGAATCATAGAAACAGAAAGTAGAAAGGTGGTGACCAAAGGCTAGGTGGGAGGGATGGAGAATTAGTATTTAGTGATGTTGAGGTTCAGTGTCGCAAGACGAAAAAGTGCTAACTAGAGTTCTGCTGCACAGCAATGCGAATACACTTCATATACTAAACTGTACACTTAAAATGTGAAAATGTAGAGTTTAAGATGATAAATTTAATGCTATATGTTTACCGTAATAAAAAGAAAAAGAAAAAAATGTAAATATAACTTGAAGTTTTATTTAAATATACCTTAATTCTTTTTATTTTAAAAAACTGGTAAACATTTGTGGAGCACTTATATTGTCTTAATCTTGGGCACAAAGTTTTTATGTATTAATTCCAGTTTTCACATTTGAACGGTAAGATAATGTTAAAGATAAACTGAACCATATTAAAATTTTTGAGAGTTTGAGAAAAAACCCATTTGAATTGGGCAGTGCCAAACTGGAAGTGGTTAGGAGCACTCTCCCTTAATTCTTTGAGCAAGTTTTCTCAAATACAAAAGGTATGTATTCTTTGAAAAAACCTAGCAGAATTATAATATTAACTTGGGGTGTAATCTTAAGTAAAAAATTGCCAAGTTAGTTGCCAATACCATCAAAGAACCCAGCAGTGTTTTGATGTCTGTGTGGAAGGACAGAAAGGGAGCTGAGGGAAGACGGAGGGGGGATGCTATGACTCTGCGTGAATTACCCATCCCAGGACTCACTTTCCACTTCTTTGTATGGGAAGTGGTCAGCACCACCTCTCAGTGGTGAAGCATAAATTCAATTGGTTGTTTCGGTGAAGCACTGTTCACATAACGTGGTTAATAACTGGGCAAATGAGAGCTGTTCTCAGTGAACAAATGAGAGAGCCAAACACATTGTGGGAAACACCAGTCTAGAAGAGAGAGTCTACAGGTTCTTCAGAAAACATCCATCCTATTTATGATATTTCCCATTCAGACTTTTCCTTCAATTTGGCAATATATTTTAAAACAGTGTGAAGTATCTATGGTGATGTAGGATAAAAAGAAATGACAAATAGTAGAATGGAACACATAGGTTACTCCTATTCAGAGATAAACAAAGGGGACTACGCTATACACAGACTCCTACTCAGACACTCTTCTCGTACATGCATAGCCTCTTTGGAAAGGTCCAACAAGAAGCCATCAACAGCAATTAGCTCAAAACAGGCAAATAGAGATGGGAAACTCTATCTCTCGGTCACTGTGTGACTCCAATCTACCATGTGAGGCTTTTCTGTCACACACAGAAGATCATGTGACTTTGTGAAAACCATAACAGCAGAGAGTTGTAGAGAACAGGCATTTGTCCTCCTGACAGAGGAAAATCCTTATGCTCTCCTCCCAGGAGTTGTCAGTCCTCATGGAGGGAAGTCCAAAACCTTTATTCTGTGGCTCATCTCTCTCTCCTCTGCACTGTAGCTCCCTGCTGGTGTTACCCTTGTGTTCCAGGCTGCTAGCCAGAGTCCATGGATAGCAGGCACTCAACAAGTTTTTTGAATGAGCTGTCAGTGAATAGGATGTCAGATAGGTGTCGTCCATATTGATGAAATGAAACTGACAGATATCAAGTCTGGATGTGTAGACAGTGACCACTTGGGTAGTAGCTGAAACTGTGTGCTGTGGGTGAGATTGTCAAAGATATCACAAAATGCCAGTCACCAAGGAGGACTTGTTTGAACTATATTCCCAGGTCCTCCAAAGCAAGATTCAGATACATTCCACCTAGGGATGCCTGCTCCTACAGCCACTTTGGCACTCTCCAGGCATCAGCTCCTCCCCCTCTTCTCCAACGGCCCTGTGAAGCCCCCACCTCTAGAATGAGCAGGGAAGGGAGAGATGTTACTGGGAGCTTGTCTGCTGCACATGAGCCTGTGGAGGTTGAGAACTACAGAACGAGCTTGTGAATCCAGAAAACCTCTTATCTCAAGTTCCTGTGCCCTGTTCAGTAAGCCAATCACTGAGACATCTGTGCTTGGAGATGGAGCAAGGTTTATTCAAATTGTCCAAAAGAAAAAGCCGGGAAGATAGGTTCTCAAATCTGCCTTAACAAGAGAAGAAGGCAGGGAGTTTTATAGAGCTAAGGGGCTTGGTGGGAGAAGTTTCAGAGAAACAAAGGGGTAATCCATATTTCTTTCACTCCCAATAAGCCTCTAGGCTATCTGCCTTCTGGGTGTCAAAGGCACCCGGGGGTTGGTTATCTGGTGATCATAACTTCTTTGAAGGCATTCTGTTTCTTCTGTAAAACAAGTTCATAAATCCTTGTGACCCTTGAGTCACCCCCGGGTTAAACAAGAAAACAGGAAATTGACAAGATTAACTGCTTTTCATCTGTGTCTGTGTTGGGGACAAGGTTGAACAGTAATCATGTTCTTATTGAATATTTACAGTAACCCTCAGGCACCCAGCTTCAGACTCAGTCTGGAAACACCTCCTTAAGGGATATGTCGACACAAAATAACCAATAACCGTTCTACAGATAAGAGAAACAAGGTGAGTTTTACTGGAACCAGAGTGAGGATGATAACCCAGGAAGGCCTTTTCCAGAAAGGAAGAAAGCGTTCTGGAAAAGCATGGTTTTCAGCACTGTCTTATATCTTTTTAGAACAAAGAGCATACATGAAACACATCCAGGATACATTTTCAAAGTTTCAAAGAGGTATTTAGTTGCAAATTAGCAGGCCAACATGACCCTGATGTTGGGAAAAGGACTAATACAGGCGTTACCAACAGGGCATAGGAAGCTCCCTATGCCTTTTTTTTTTTTTTTTACCAAGAAAACAAAACAAAGACTTATTTTTTTTAATTGAACCAGTGACACCATATAACCTTCAGAGTGGAAACATCTGCAAGCATTTGAACAAAGGGGAAAAGTTAGAAACACCTCAGTTTCTTGGCAACACTGAGCTCCAAGTATTCATCCAGAAAGCTGTTTGCAGTCCCCAGGGTGCCCGGGACCATCAACGGCCAAAATCCCCAGACTCAACCCGAAACCAGCGACCCTTTTGTTAGCAGCTTCTGAATATCCCCAGATATACTGGTGACGGGCATAGAGGTACAGCTGACCCAGAAAAGTAGCAAAAACTTGATTGAAATACCATCCGGCCATCCACAATGTAATCACGACTGTGGGGTAAAACTCCCCATAGTTTTGTTTTGCATGAAATATTCTGTCAAACTCTGGTGACCCAGAGACTGCCAAGGGCATAATTTTGTATTTTAATCTTGCCTTTCCTACCTGCAAAGCAAAATAACTTTGCTGACGGACAGGGAAGACAGAGACAGCAGCCAGCAAGATTGAATTCCCAGCCATCTTTCCGATGGAACGTTCTGGTTCACGGATAGGTACGTATTTCTTATCTTGAGAGTGCATTCTTTACTTAACAGCTAAAGCAGAAGTACAACGTATGTTTGATAGGCCAGATGTCAGGCTTCTTTAGTTCAAACCAAATTAGTCTGAACCCAAATAGTACCCCATATACCTCAATGTGTGAAAATTTCTTGACAGACAGAAGGAATTAAAACTGCTTGAGGAGGAACAGGCCAAGGCTATTCGTGAAGTCGTATATTTGCCTGCTTGAGAAAGTCAAGATGAGGTCTTTTCAAAGTATTCAATGGACCCAGAAATAGATGACTGATTAAATCAGAGGAGTTTCAGTGGAGAAGTTGCAGCAGATTAAAACAAGAGACTTCCGGAATCAAATCTTCCACCCCACCCCCACCCGCCCGACCCACGCCCTTGTGCAGAAGATTCCATCAGAGAGGAAGATGGGAAATGTCATCAGGGGTCTGTCCTTTCCCTGTGGCTGATTGCATCTGCTGTCTGTCCAATGGGATAAAGGAAGGGAAACACCCTACAGGATGATAAGGCTGAAAGGAACCAGGTTCAGAACTCTGCGGTAAATGGAGAGGCTGTGCTGTGTTGCCAGTTTTGATGTGGACCAACAAAGATTTGACTGATTCACGCGGAAAGGAGAAGCTCTCAGGGCAAGTTGGTGCTGAGGGCAGCACCATCCCTGCCTTGGGGATATAGGAGCAATTCCCACTGCCGGCAGACTCAGGACCCACATAGAGTTGGCTTTGGTGCACGCAGCTGGAACGACAAGTGCAGGTAAGCCTAGACTCAGGGAAGGGGCAGGAGCCTTGGGCGGGGCAGTGGGGTGGAGGAGGCACTGAGCTCTTGGGCAGAAACTGGGGGTGGGGTGACCCTGCCAGGGTACCTCACCCCGCTCCAGGAGGACAGAAAATGAGAAACGGACCTAACCAGGGTGCTCTGGGAGGCTGCTCTGAGGAAGTGTTGATTAGATTCATTTTTTTTTTTTTTAAAGATTGGCACCTGGGCTAACAACGGTTGCCAATCTTCTTTTTTTTTCTTCCCAAAGCCCCCCCAGTGTACAGTTGTATATTCTAGTTGTGAGTGCCTCTGGTTGTGCTATGTGGGACGCCTCCAACTAACCACTTGGCCACGGGGCCAGCCCTGATTAGATTCATTTTGAAGACACTTTCTGGCCAAGACAGTGTTAATGGAGTCTGGTTCAGAGGAGGATGCAGTGCTTGGGGGGCAAGAGGGGCGAGGTCCAGCTGTGGTTGTAGATAGTGACCCAATAATATTAGCTGGTATGATCCTTATGCCTGGCTTCACTCTTGCCACAAACTGAATTCATCTGATTTGGGAGATTTATGTGGGGTTAGAGGAATGGGGACAAGGAGGGAGATGGAGTTAGAGTGGAAGGAGCAGGAGGGCAGTTTTATGTCAACTGTGAAGAGAAAGAGAGGAGAATCAAGGATCTCAGAGCTTTGAAATGAAGGAAAAGTAAAAGATGAGCCTCAAAGGAAAAAAAAGAAGCTGGCTTGGCTGGAATGGGGGCAGCGACACATTGACAATAATGGTTAGCTTTTTAAAAAATGGTTTTTTATTAGACAAATCTGAAAACATAAAATAGTAAGGAAAATAGTACAATGAACCCTATGTAGCCATCTATAAAATTATGTCCCGAGTTCATCTGCCCATCAAATTATGAAGCAAACCCCAGACCACGTGTTAGTTTGTGTGTAAATACTGCACTAGGATGTCTAATGGAGAGAGCCTCTTTTTAATAACAAGCCCATAATATCATTAATGATTTTTTTTAATAATGAGATTTCTACTATTCCAATTGACTTTTAGTTTATTTTGTTTGTTTTAGAACTATATGTATTTGGGCCAGGAAAATAACTTAGGTCAATCTTTGTCACTGATATACATGCCTTTCATTACCTTAACATATATTATTCTGTTTTTCTCTTTGATGTTTTATGTTGAACAAATCTGGTCAATTGTCCTGTTGCGTGTCGACATCTGGAATTCGTGACATGGTCATAATTTCCATCACTTCTTGAAGTTGTAGCTCTTTGCTGACAAAGGGGACTAACAAGCCAGGGTGCAAGGGAGTAAAGGTGATCCGGAGCCAGGGAATCAGTGATTGCCTGGGCCATATCTCCTCCTGGCAGCTGCTTCTAGAGCTGAAGGGAAAGAAGCAGAAACAGACTCATGGGGTTATAGCTTCCTGAGACCCTGGGAACACTTGGGGCTGCCTTCAGGAGAGCGACTGCTGAGGAGACATCAGCTTCTCACCTTTCCTAGTTCCTCGAGGATCACCCTCACTGAGGACAGTCTCCTCAAACAGACACCCTCCCTGCACAATGGCCTTTGCAGCCTCCCTGGCTGAGCTCCAGGCAGAGGCCAGCTGTCCCATCTGCCTCGATTACCTGAGAGACCCAGTGACCATTCACTGTGGGCACAACTTCTGTCTGTCCTGCATCCACCAGCGCTGGGAAGACCTCCAGGACATCTTCCCCTGTCCTGTGTGCCTCCACCACTGCCCTGACAGGAACTTGAAGAAGAACTCCCAATTACGTCACATGACTGAAATTGTTAAGCAGCTGCCCACCACGAGGAGCAAGAGGAAAGGGCAGGAAGAGACGCCCCTGTGCGAGAAGCACAATCAGGTTCTGGGCCTGTTCTGCGAGGAGGAGCTGGAGCTGTTGTGTCCCCAGTGCGGGGTGTCCTCTGACCACCGGGATCACCTAGTGACACCCATTGAGCAAGCTGCCGCTAGTCACAGGAGGAGGCTCAAAAGCTACATTGAGCCCCTGAAGAAGCAAGTTGAAGACGCTGAATTGGAGCATGAAATCCTAGTTGCAAAATCTCCTATTGAAGTTCAGCAGAAGATGAAAAATTGGAGAGGAGAGTTACACTCTGAGTTTGAGGAACTTAAGGATTTCCTGAGAAAGGAGCAAGTTGCAATTCGTGGCAGGCTGCTTATGCAAAAGAAGGACGTTGAAGACAAGCTATCCCAATACCAAAGCCAAATTTCAAACCATATGTCCAGCCTACAAAATCTGATAAGTGAAATAACAGAGAAACGTTTCCAGGGAGACCTGGCATTCCTGACGGACATTGAAAGGATCTACAACAGGTATGAACAGCTAAAAGCCCCAGAAGACTTTTCATATGAATTAAAGGAAGAGAGTTGCAATTTCCCTCCACATTATTTTGGCCTGCAAAAAATGATCAGTACATTTCAGGTAGATTTGACATTAGATCCTGAAACTGCCCATCCAAATCTTATTATCTCAAAAGATAGAAAAAGTGTGATATATAGAACGATGAAACCAAGCTGTCTTGACAATCCTGAAGCATTTACTTCTTACCTGGCTGTCCTGAGTTGTGAAGGATTTGATGCTGGCAGGCATTTTTGGCAGGTCGAAATAAGAGGCACAGGTGAATGGTGCTTAGGTGTATGTAAAAATTTCCCCAGAAATGCTCTTATACCACCATGCCCAAAGGATTTGTGTGGGCAATTCCAGCAGGGCACTAGGACTTGTGGTACAGGGTACACAGGACACATCATGCGGATAGGTGTTTTTCTGGATTATGAACTGGGAGAAGTTTCATATTATAATTGGCACAGCAGGTCATATTTGTATACGCTCACTGATACATTTACAGGAAAACTTATACCTTACTTCTCTGTTGGGCTTTCTTCAAGATCTCTTACAATCAGTATTGTCCTAGATGAATGATGAACTTCTTGAAGGACCTTTTTGTGTGTGGTTCTATTTTATTCCTGTGTTCTTGGAGGGTATTGTAATAAAGATTTTGATTCCATTTTTGAATTTTACCGCAGAACATTTTTAGGACTCGCCTGTGTCTTCCCCTTTTCCTCACACCTGGGAAGGCTGATGAGAAAGCGTGGGTGCTCCATCCTTTGGTGCAGGTGGGAAGTTCAAACCCAGCAAGCCCCTAGTAGTGCCAGGCCCTCACACCAGCCCCACCCAGTAACCACCATAAACACCTCAAGCTAGTCTCCCCTCCCTGGGCCCTCAAATCATTCTGGGATGTACTTGGAGAGCCATAAATCTCATTATTTAAGTAATAAACCTTTTCATATCCTTCTGGGGTAGGTGTGGCATTGTCAGTCTCGACATTTGAATCAAATTCTGGGTGGAGGTCCAGCATGGCTATGCAACCTGATCCTGACAACTGGCGCTGTGCAGAGGATTATTCAGATGTGGAGGACCCCCACCAGGGCTTTCTCCTTTGGCTGGGGCTTGTAACGGCTCTGCTGCCCAAGGCCCGTGTGCACTTTCAGCTGTGCTGCTTTGTGTTGCACTTGCTCAGTTCTACTGAGGCTCTGCTGTAGATTTAACTGTCCTAGGTCAGAGGTTTTCATCATTATTGGCATTTAGGGATAGAAGTATGGATTGAGCTCCTTCTTAACAAGGCTCTGGGTTGTCTGTCTCAGTCCAGACCTATCTGGGTATATTAGAATGAATTGTATGTCTTTTCTGGCATACGTTGTGACTGATGAGTTTCAGGGGAAAGACTCTAACCTGTGACCGATTGGATGTGTGTCTGAATTGGACACTGGCCCCTGTTCTATAGAGCACTCGGGAAAGACTCTACCTGTCAGATATCCTGGCCCAATGAGTATTCACTCGTGTGGAGCAAGAGCAGTCCCTGTGTAAATAATCATTATATGAAGATTTGTAGTATTGAGGTCCACACTCTAAAGCAGATAGCTCAGTAGTACCCTCCAAAATGTCTTTATCACTTCTGCTGCATCTGCTTCTGCCTCTGTAATGACAAAGAGCCTGATTCTCAAGCTTATGAGGCAAAACACCCATGGCCCCCCTGTGGCACATTGAAGGTATTAATTCACACCAGACCTAAGCCCCAAGACATCAAATGCTATAAACCAACCATGGCCTTAGAGGGGGCCCCTAACCTTGATCATAGTGATGTGAGGTTTTCTGGATTGAGAAGCTTAAATATATGAGCAGGGAAGAGAAGATCATCCCCTGAAGAATATCTGGGGTCCAAAAAAATAAGACAAAAAAGAAAAAAAAGGAAGGAAAGGAAAGAAAAGAAAGAAAGAAAGAGGGAGGGAAGGAGCTGGATTCATGGGGAGGAAAGAAAAAACTGGAACAAAGGTATGTAATTTGACCCAATTGGAAATTCATAATTTACTAAAGTAGTTTATACAACAAGAAAGACAAATAGGCTTTTGTTCCTGTACAACCTAGATGCAGTTTTGACTTCAGCATCTGCTGAAATGCATCCTTTCTAAAATCTTCATGACCTGAATCAGTGCTGGTCCTCAAATCAGCTATACCTGAGGATCCCGTTAATTTAATCAAGGCAGCCCTTATAAACTTGGTGATGTTGACAAACACAAAACAGAGTCAGAGAGATATGCCTCATTTTACCCATCAGAACTGTTGCCCTGCCTAGATTCCCATGAGCATAACATATATTGCCCTAAAGTATCCCAGAGGAGGCTCAGTTACTCTGACCTGATGTGTAATAAATTAAAATTAAACAAAGTCTTTGGCACTTACAAACTGGCTTCACTAAGGGGACTCCGTGGATGCTCCTACCCTCATTAAATAGATAATATGGATGAATGTTGATCAAATGGGGCATTCAAGAATTACAATCCATTAGGCAAGATCTATTTAGACTGGGAGTGATTGTCCCCACTTCTCTGTTTAACTCCAACTTGGTTTATTCTTAAACTTGGAAAGAATAAATCATATCTCACAGTGAATTACCACAACCTTAATACTGTGGTCCCACCCAGTGTTATCAAAACCGCTGCTTCTATCCAGTTAGCAACTTGTCAATATCTGGCTATTATAGAGTTGGCTAATATGCTCTGTTCAGGGCTTATTTTAATAGCTTTCTGGGCATAGTTTGCCTTCATCGCCAAAGGAGTACCATGCATCTATACCCAGCAATCATGGGATACTCAACAGCCTTGTCGCGGCATGCAATCTTTGCAGGCAAGGTCTTAACTGCATCCAACTTTCTTCAGGAGCACATGTTTGCTGTACATTGATGACATCCTCCTCCATGGAGATCCATTTGAAACACTCATTCAGGACACACAAAGGTCTCAAAAGGAGTTTACACCAAGGGAAAGGGCCATTGTCCTACAGAGGGTAAGTCCTTAGTACCTTGTTGAAATTTTTGAAAATTACTTGGAAAACTGAGGACAACTCCATCCCGGACACTGTCAAGAAGATACCTACAGACCCTCTCAACACCTCCAAAATGAAAACAAGCTACAAAGGGGTTCCTGGGACCAATTCCAATGTGTGTGTGTGTGTGTGTGTAGGCTTCCCCACAACATCAGCTCAAATCTGACACTATCTATCTAGAGACAGAATCAGATTTCACAGGTAAAGGGCTCAGTCCCACAAGACCGACTCCTATTTCAGACACCAGTCTCAAGTCTTGGGTTGTGACTTGTACTTCTGACTGACTGATTATAAATTGGAGGTTCCCATGACCTCCTCAGGTTCAATTAATTTGCTAGATCGGCTCACACAACCCAGGGAAACACTCACTATGGTTACTGGTTCATTAAAGTATATGATAAAGGATAGAGATGAACTTCCAGATGGAAGAGATGAGTAGGGAAAGGTATGAGGGAAGGGGCATGGAGCTTCCATGCCCTCTCTGGGTGCACCACTCTCCTCAAACCTCCATCTATTCACCAATCCGGAAGCTCTCCAAAAGAGGGGTCAATGAGTTGTCCTTTTTGGGTTTTGATGGAGATTTCATTAGATAAGTCATTGGCCATTGGCAACTGATTCAACCTCAGACCTTCCTCCCCTCCCTGAAAACCAGAGAGTGGGACTGAAAGTTCCAATCCTCTGATCACATGGCTGGTTCTTCTGGCAACCAGCCCTCACCCTAGGGTGCCGTCCAAAAGTCACCTTCATTAACATAAGAAAAAATTCCAAGGGTTTTGGGGACTGTGAGCCAGAAACAGGACAAGGACCACATATATATGAGAAATATACCTTGGTCATCTGAATGACCACGTATATGTTTCTTATAAAGCACAATATTGCACAAGTCCACCATATTTGACCTTTCTAGGTTGTGGAGGCAACATATTCCTCATTTATAAATTTTACTTAAGGCCATTTATGCTCTTTCTTACAAATCAGCCTACATTTAATGAGGCCCCCTCCAAGAAAAGGCTCTGCTATCTATCTAGAATGAAATACATTAGACACTCCTAGTAGTGTTCCCAAGACATCTTCATGGTGGAGCCTTCAGCAACTTCCTCTCATGCTTCCTAGACACTCTGGACCGCCAGGATGGCCATAAGTTGCCCTTGGTTTCCTGATGCAAAATAGAGACTTTTTTAGCTCTATGCCATTGCCACTGCCAGTCACATACTGGGATCTCCTAGAAATAGAGGCTCTCAGAATCCTGAGTGTGTAAGTCTCCATACCCAGCTGCCCTACATGCCTTGGATTATGGGTCCAGCACCCCACCAGGTCGGCACAGCTATTGAGGACTCCTTGCTTCAGGATGGAGCCAAACTTGGGCCATCTGGCATATGCTCCCTGCATACGCAGGGAGCAGGTGGCCTCCCCTATCTTCAGTCCCTTGCCACATGCCATGTACTAAGGGAGGTCACCTGATTCCCAAACCCTTTGCCTACCTAGGGAGCCACTTGAGGTCACCTGAGTGAATAGCAGTGGGAGTTCCTATACTGTATGGATGGAGTAACCATTGTCACAGGTGATGAGCTCAGTGGAGAACTGTTGCTTTCCATTCCTTTACCAGGATGGTCCTGATAAATGACAGGACCCAAGGGTCAGTATCAAAGGGCTGAAATTCAGGCAGTCATCCTAGCATTGGGCCCTGACCATTCAACACTTCAATATGCAGGTTTTTACAGACTCTGGGGAGATTTCTTTTGTAAAAAAAAATGTATATTTATTTATATTTTTTTAAAGATTGACACCTCAGATGACATCTGTTGCCAATCTTCTTTTCTTCTTCTTTGCCCAAAGCCCGCCAGCACATGGTTGTATATTCTAGTTGTAGGTCCTTCTGGTTGTTCAATGTGGGACACCACCTCAACATGGCTTGATGAGTGGTGCCATGTCCACGCCTAGGATCTGAACTGGTGAAACCCTGGGCTGCTGAAGCAGAGAGCACGAACTTAACCACTCACCCACGGGGCTGGCCCCTCTGGGGAGATTTCTTAGAGTTGCCCCCTTTAGAGTAAAGAACTCTAGCCTCTGAGACACCTGAAATACGAGCCAAGGGCACATACATCTCTACACATACTAAGGCCAGAATACAAGGCCTTACCAGCATCTTCCTCATTCCCTTTGGAGTTCTAGAAATTCCTGATGGCGACCAAGGACTCATTTCACTTCTCAGAATACACAATGCAGGGCTCTCGAACAAGTAATTCGGTGGAACATCCACCTCCCTACTGGACTAGAGATGCAGCCTCATCCAAAACACAATGGTGTACTTAACTCATTTCAAATCCAATGAAATGGGGGCCGGCCCTGTGGCCTAGCGGTTGAGTTTGCGCACTCCACTTTGGCAGCCCAGGGTTTCACTGGTTCAGATCCTGGGCGCAGACATGGAACCACTCATCAAGCCATGCTGAGGCAGTGTCCCACATAGCAGAGCCAGAGGCACTCACAACCAGAATATACAGCTATGTACTGGGGGGCTTTGGGGAGAAGAAGAAGGAAAAAAAAAGATTGGCAACAGATGTTAGCTCAGGTGCCAATCGTTAAGAAAAAAACCCAAATCCAATGAAATGGAACATGGCACGTCGAATCCACAGTCAGACATTAGGGGTGAATAGTAAGAAGGAGCCTGAGTCCATTCCTTAAGTGTGTGACTGCTGACAGCTTTGGGTCCTCCCTCCTCCCTCTTTCCCTTTAGCTCCACATCTGGGCAGTCTGACAAGGAAGCCCAGGTGCTCCCTCTTTTGGTGCAGGCAGGAGATTCAACCCATGCAAATCCCATCC
Organism: Equus quagga; assembly: GCF_021613505.1. Classification (NCBI taxonomy): domain Eukaryota; kingdom Metazoa; phylum Chordata; class Mammalia; order Perissodactyla; family Equidae; genus Equus; species Equus quagga. The sequence goes on along the minus strand of NC_060269.1, from coordinate 50,699,971 downwards.
TGGTGGAGAAACCTCACGCTGGCCCCATACCCCAACCACAATGAAAACTCCAAGCCAATCTCCTCTCCCTGTTCTCTGTAGCCGTTTTCATACCATCTGCAAGCCTGCTCTGCTCTGTGCAAAAGCCGCTCTTAGTCACAGACCTCCTCCCATCTTCTTAGCGTATGTGTGGCATCATCAGTCTCCAAATCTGAACAGATTTTGAATGGAGGTCAATTATTCCCACATGCAATGGTCACACCAATAGTCAGGATGTGGTATAATCCAAGTTTAATTCTTCGAATGTTCTGATCCCAGGAAACATGGTGTATTTGTTTTGTTTTCCAACTACCATCACACAGTTTTTACCCATCTTTTCTTTTCTTTCTTCATTTTTTTTTTGGTGGGGAAGATTGGCCCTGAGCTAACACCTGTTGTCAATCTTCCTCTTTTTGCTTGAGGAAGATTAGCCCTGAGCTAACATCTGTGCCAGTCTTCCTCTATTTTGTACGTGGGAGGCTGCCACCGCATGGCTTGATGAAGGGTGTGTAGGCCCACGCCTGGGATCTGAACCCATGAACCCTGGACTGCCTAAGTGGAGCACATGAACTTAACCACTATGCCACCGGGCCGGCCCCACCCCTCTTTTCTATAATCATTTATAACATTATATTTGTTAGTCCCCATTTCCCATAAGGAAGATATGGGAATAGAATAAACTTTTGCAATTCTAAAATAAAAATCTTTATAAAAAATAAAGGAGTACACTAGTGGTCCCTCAACAGAATCTGATATGAATATAATCTGTCTCATTTGGCCTTACATTGAGGAGGCAGTCAACGCTAAAAGCAGTAGATGAAACAGATCCACGTAGGTGGACATGAAAAGAAACTAGATATATTTAAGTGTAAAAAAGCAAAGTGCACTAGTCATCAGGGACATGCAAATCAAAAGCACAATGAGATATCACCTCACATCTGTCATCATGGCTATTATGAAAAAGGCAAGACATAGCAAGTGTTGGTGAGGATGAGGAGAAAACGGAACACTTGTGCGTTGTTGGTGGGAATGTAAACTGGTGCAACCACTATAGAAAACAGTATGGAGGTCCCTCAGAAAACTAAAAATAAAACTACCATATGATCCAGCAATTCCCCTTCTGGATATTTATCTAAAGAAAACCAAAATACTAACTTGAAAAGATATATGCACCCCATGTTAAGGCAGCATTTTTTACAACACCCAAAATATGGAAACAACATAACTGTTCATGTCTAGATGAATGGATAGAGAAAATGTGGTATGTATGTGTGTGTGTATATATATATAATGGAATATTATTTAGCAATAAAAAATAATGAAATCTTGGGGCCAGCCTGGTGGCGCAGCGGTTAAGTGCATACGTTCAGCTTCGGCAATCGGGGGTTCTCTGATTCGGTTCCCGGGTATGGACATGGCACCGCTTGGCAAGCCATGCTGTGGCAGGCGTCCCACATATAAAGTAGAGGAAGATGGGCACGGATGTTAGCTCAGGGCCAGTCTTCCTCAGCAAAAAAGAAGAGGGTTGGCAGCAGTTAGCTCAGGGCTAATCTTCCTCAAAAAAAAAAGAATGAAATCTTGCCATTTGAGACAACAAGGATGGAATTTGAAGGCATTATGTTAAGTGAAATAAGTCAGACAAGGACAAATACCATATGATCTCACTTATATGTGGAATCTAAAAACAGCAAAAAACCAAGCTCATAAATACAGAGAATGGATTGGTGGTGATCGTCAGAGCCGGGGAGGGAGGTGAGTGAAATGGGTGATGGGGGTTAAAAAGTACAAACTTTATACAGTTATAACATAAATAAGTCATGGGGATGTACAGCATGGTGACTATAGTTAATAAGGCTGTATTGCATATTTGAAATTTGCTAAGAGAGAAATCTTAAGTTCTCATCACAAGAAAAAAATTTTTGTAACTATGTACGGTGACAGATGTTAACTGGACTTATTGTGGTGATCATTTTGCAATACATACAAATATTGACTCATTATGTTGTATACCTGAAACTAGTATAATGTTGTAGGGCAATTATGCTTCAATTGAAAAAAATAAGAAAAAGTTTAAAAATAATAAAATTCATATAGAAACTATTTCAATGTAGTGGACACCAGATCACTGATAAAATTTGGAGATAGTTTCAGGTTAGTAGTAGAGGTAAATGTCATTTGGCTTCTCGTTGAGAGGGGAAGACACAAAGACAATGATTCTTTTGGTCCAGAATATATATTTAACGTGGGAAGACTTGTTTTTTAAACAGTGTCATGGGTAGAATAATCAGGTTTCTTTCTTTCATGAAGGTCATTGCATGTAGTTCTGTACTTCAGTATGTAAATGATCAGCACTCAAAATAATAATAACTAATATGTAATTTGTTGTTACCAAATGCCAGGCACCTTTTAAATACTTGCTGTGTACTATGAACTTACCAGTCTTCACAGCATGAATATTGTAGCCATCATACAGTGAGCCCTGAGCTCAATCACCTTTTTTTTTTAAAGATTGACACCTGAGCTAAGATCTGTTGCCAGTCTTTCTTTTTTCTTCTTCTTCTCTCCAAAGACCCCCAGTACATAGTTGTATATTTTAGTTGTAGGTCCTTCCAGCTCTGCTATGTGGGATGCCACCTCAGCATGGCTTGATGAGCGGTGCCATGTCTGCGTCCAGGATCCGAACCGGCAAAGCCCTGGGCCACCAAAGTGGAGTATGCAAACCTAACCACAGGACCATGGGGCCTGCCCCTCAATCACCTTTTAAGTGGTAGATTCAAACCTAGACCTGGTTAAGAGTGTTAGTCTTTATCCACTAAGTTATGTGGGTTTTTGATTATCAACCAGAAAAGGGGGGTATTTCTGTGTGTGTGTTTGTAATATGTAATGTCTAGATGCTAACATGTAATATGTAATGTCTGGACACTAATGGAGATAGACTCATCTGCAGCACACTTTGTTTCCTGGTTACTGGATCAGCATAGTAAGGCCCTTTGGCAAAGGAAGACTCTCATCATAGTCAAAAGGGTCACACACCTTGCTCTCTTCCAACTGTCAAAAACCCCTTGTGGGGTTTCATCTACTCCACTGGCTTTACCTAACTACTTATTGAAGATTACCACTCTCTACCTCTAGCTGAGACCTCCCCTGTAAATGTCAGGATTTCCTAAGTCACACTGAACGTTTCTACTTGGATCTCTCAATGGCACCAACAGCCCAATATGACAAATATTTAACTTCACTTTCTCCCCAAATCTACTCTTTTATAGTGTTTCCTGCCTCACAAGTGGCACCTCCAACCACCCAGAGGTCCACACCATGAACCTGGAGCCCATCTCTGAACTCATATTCACCATAACCAATCAGTCACCAACTCAAATATATCCGCTTTGTAATCCATCGACATCAGTCCAGATCGGGTCCACAGCACTTCTCATCTGTATTACTACAGTAGCTTCCCAACATCCTGGTTCCTCCACACCCTTAGGACAAATGCCAACTGAATCCTCTAAGGAGACCAAGCTCCTGGGTGTGGGATGGGATGGGAGCCCCTTGATCGTTGCTGAGTTCTCCTCCTCTACCACAGTCAACACTCACAGAGAAGATGAAGGCAGATATATTCCAGAGGTACCTACATTCCTCGATGGAGACACCCACGTGGTCTTAGCAATTCAGTTTCTTTGGGGCATGGTCACACTTGGTATTTTCTGTCTTTCTGAAATTTTTACTGCTTCCTCAGTAAAATTTTACTGTTTCTCCCCAACTCTCACTGCCAGGAACCTGCTCCTCCCCGAGTCTTCCCCCTCCCAATTCAGGGAAATCCATTCTCCTAAAAACTAAGGCAAAAACCTAGGAGGCGTCTCTGATTTCTCTCATTCGTTTATTCCCCATCCAATCCCTCAGAAATTTCTGGCATGTCCCTGGGTTCTGGTACACCCTCTGTGGGGATACCTGGGAACACTTGCCCTGGGCTACCTGACTCTAGACCCCTAACATCCCCTCCCCACTTCAGAATCACAACGTTATCATGGGAGATGTGACCTTGGGAACTGTGTTTGGCTTCCTGGGGGTCCCGTGAAGACAGAATACAAGTGAGGACCACTGGCCAAAGGCAGATCCTTAGGAAGCAAGGACTCCTAAGGGGCAGGCGGAGGAAGAGCTGTTTGCCAAAGAGATTGAGAGAAGCAGTCAGAGGCCAGTCAGCGGGGTCATGTTCCTTGAGGAATCAAGACAACTTTAAAGGGAATGAAAAACTATTAAGGGAAGCAGGACACCAGATCACTGATAAATTAGTGGGAGCAATTTCACTGGAGTGGTCGGGGTGAAAGCCAGGATGCCTTTGGTGGGAGATGTGAAAGAGAAATACTGATTCTACTTCCTAAGTATAATTAGCCCAGAGAAGGAAATCAAAGCGGAACAAGGGATTTGGGTGATTAATTTGCATCAGTGAGGGTGGGTAATTCTATCTGGATTCTGCTTTTCCCACCTGTAGGTTAATCCCACTAATTTTAGCCCCCAATCTATAGAGAAAAGAAAGGATGAGAGCTACAGGAATTTTTTCCCTGACTGATTTTAATGCCAGTCATGGGGAGGTTTCCTGTCTTAAGAATGAACCTGAATGCTTTCAATACTATGAACTCTAATAAGGTTACAATATAATAAATATGGGGATTCTAATAAAGTACAACATATTTAACATTTAATGATTTCTGGAGAAAGAACAAATAAATGGCGGGAGATGGCAAGCAGTGAGCCTCAGAGAAGCGCAGAGGGATACGTCCTGGTCATCCCTCAGGCCACACCTACGCCCGGTGTGGTCTTACCCGCTCCACACTTATTCCACCATGTCTGTTGAAGAGTCCTCAAACCGTGTCTCACTACAGGTCACTAATACTGTTTTTTGATTCTAAATGATTCCCTTTGTGCTCTGCCATTTATTCGCCCATCCAGTCTGGGCAAGTTACTTACCTTCCTTGAATCTTGTATTTCTCCTGTGTAACATGAGGAGATGTATATATACATACATGATCACATTTACCTCTAGTACTTACGAGTATTAAGTAAACAATATGCAAATGTGTATAACTTGTTTGGATCCTGAATTAAACAAATCAACTAAAAAAATAAAAACTATGAGACAGCCAGGGAAATTTAAAGACGGAAAGGATATCTGATAATCTTGGAGTTTCATTTAACTTTTTAAGCATGCAATGGTATTATTATTTATCTATGAAGATTCCTATCTTTTTTTTAGTAATTATTTTTTTATTGAGTCCATAATAGTTTACATCATTGTGAATTTCAGTTGTACATTATTTCTTGTCTGTTACCACGTAAGTGCTCCCCTTCACCCGCTGTACCCACCCCCAGCCCCCTTCCCCTGGTAACCACTAAACTGTTTTCTTAGTCTATGTGTTTGTTTCTATTCCACATATGAGTGGAATCATCTGGTGTTTGTCTGTCTCAGTCTGGCTTATTTTGCTTAGCGTAATTCCCTCCAGGTTCATGCATGTTGTTACAAATGGCATGATTTTGTCTTTTTTTATGGCTGAGCAGTATTCCATTGTATATACATATCACATCTTCTTTATCCAGTCATCAGTCGATGGGCACTTGGATTGTTTCCGAGTCTGGGTTATTGTGAATAGTGCTGCAATGAACATAGGGGTGGATATGTTACTTTGGATTGTTGATTTCAAGTTGTTTGGGTAGATACCCAGTAGTGGGATAGCTGGCCAGAAATAAAATCACCAAAATTCTTGTTGCAAATATGGATTCCCTGGCCTACCTATGGAGACAAATCAAAACACACACATCCATCATTTCGCATGGCTTGAAGAATGATTACAAAGAGAACACAGCCCTGTAACCAGCATGGGGGTCCAAAACCAAAACATTACCTGCTCCCTCTCGCCCCCTCCTGGCTACTCTCCATCATTACTTCCACTCTCCTCCCCAAAGATGACCACTACCTGCTGCTAAAACCGTGGACTGGTTTTGCCTATTTTTGATCTTCGTAATAGGGGAATTATACATTGTATTTTATTTTATTTCTGGCCTTTTTAGGTCAATATTATGGGTGAGAAATTGATGCATTTTTTCTGTTTTTCAGATCTTTTTTTTTTTTATTAAGATTATGATAGATTACAACCTTGTGAGATTTCAGTTGTACATTATTGTTAGTTGTGTTGTGGGTAACCACTTCACCCTTTGTGCCCTCCCTCCACACCCCCTGCCCCTTTTTCCTGGTAACCACCGGTCAGTTTTATTGGTGGATATTATTTCCTTTTATGAACAAACTACAGTTTCTTAGTCCATTTTATTGTTGAAAAACATTGGGTAGTTTCCAGATATTCTCTATTAGGAATAGTGCTGCTATGAGCATCTTTTACATGTGTCTACACTTCTGAAAGGTCAACAGCAGGAGTGGACATGCAACTTCACTAGAAAGAGCCAAACAGTTTTCCAAGGTGGTTGTACCAATTTTCATTCTTATTTTTCCTTAATCCACTATCATCCCAATAGCATGTGTTTGCAATGTGTCAGATCTTAGAAACCACGTTGAAATGTTTTGTTACCAGGCATATAGCTTGAGTTTTTGTTTTTTTTTTTAATTATTCACTTCAGACTACGGGTCATAGTCTGATTGATTGAGTTCTTTTTTTCACTTTAAAAATTTTTTTTTTTTTTTATTTTTTAAAGATTGGCACCTAGGCTAACAACTGTTGCCAA
>NC_060269.1:50522602-50693124 GCF_021613505.1 Equus quagga | reverse complement strand
CCCCCCCCCCCCCCCCCCCCCCCCCCCCCAGTACATAGTTGTATATCCTAGCTGCAGGTCCTTCTAGTTGCGGGATGTGGGATGCCGCCTCAATGTGGCCTGACGAGTGGTGCCATGTCCACGCCCAGGATACAAACCCTGGGCCGCCACAGTGGAGCACGTGTACTTAACCATTTGGCCACGGAGCCAGCCCCGAGCCTGAGTTTTATGTGTGTGTTTTCTGTCGGCCCCACTCTGGAGAGCAGGGACGTGATTCTATTCACTGTCATTTCCTAAACACTAGGAACCTGCCTGACACTCAGTCCCACTCAACCCCCATGTAACAATATGTAAATATACTAATAATTATGTTGTGAGTATACAGTGTAGATAGTACATCAAGGTTTAAATTAAACCATTAACAGTGATTATTGTGGGGCCTTGGTGGACTTTCTCTTTGTCCTTTCCATAAATGTTCTCTTGTTTGTTTATAACCAACATATATTACGTTTTCAAGAAAAATAGTATTTCCAGGGGGCCGGCCCCATGGCCAAGTGGTTGGGTTCATGCTCTCTGCTTCGGTGGCCCAGGGTTCGCTGGTTTGGATCCTGGGTGTGGACCTACACACTGCTCATCAAGCCATGCTGTGGCGGCATCCCACATGGAAGAACTAGAAGGACTTACAACTAGATTATACAACTATGTACTGGAGCTTTGGGGAGAAAGAAAAAAACAAGAGGAAGATTGGCAACAGATGTTAGCTCAGGGCCAATCTTCCTCACCAAAAATAGTATTTCCAATTAGAAAAACAATGTTAAGATATCAAAGGACACCATATTATCTTTTGTTAAGTGGAGGGAAGAAGGTTAAGGAAATGCATGTAGAATATACCACCATTTATGCTAAATAATCCCTCATAAACAAAAAACATAAATAGGTAGATATATACAAATTTCTGAAAGCAAACAATTGAGAATATGAATCCTGATTATATCTAGGTGGTAAGATTAAGGTTGATAATTTCACCTGTGAGTTTTTTTGTTTTTAAATATTTTCTTCTCTGATCGTATAACAATACTAGTAACAATATTAATCAAAACAGTAACAATACTAAACAAAAATTGAGTACTTCATGCTGTAGTGTGCACTTTACATGCATTCTCATTTTAAACATGGATTGAATTTCTGGTTATATGACTAGATAGACTCTAAGGGTAAAGTAGGATTATTGTCCCCAATTTAAAAATGGACAGAATGACTTTCAAGGTGTAAGAGATAACTTGCCCTGCTCTCACAGCTGTAAGGGAGCCGGGCATGACTGGAGTCTTGTAATCTGTGTATGAAATGATTCTATTAAATATCATCTATCAACCAATAAAACTCAGCCCCATGCCCAGCACTCAGCTGTTGCTCCCTCATTAGTAACTGCTGTTTTACTCAATGTTCCCCAGCCTCCTCCGCATCTGCAACCTTCAGTCAGGAAGGTATCACTTCGCAGCCTCCATGGCACTTTGCTGCCCACCATGTTTTCTCCCCCGACTCCCGGCCCGCTGGGGCCCTCTCCACTGGTCTCCTCTCTGCAGTCTGAGTGAGGACTCTGGGTGAGATCTCAGCCAGAAATCTGTCCCATCACCCTCTTCCTACCACTTTTCTCTCCATCCAGGAGTCTTTCCTTGACATCCCAGCACGGACAGTGCCTTTAGGATGCACAGCTGCACCACCTTCTAGCATCTCCTTCTATCCCCTCGCACAGAGCAGCTGACTTTATGGATCTGGCGCTTGTTTAAACCCTTTCATTATGTGAGACTGGGAGTTCTGTAAGGGGAGATGTGGGACTTGTTTTCCGTTAGTCACGGTATCTTAAAAGCCTAGTATCGCAACTGGCCCAGAAATTATGCTCAACCATACTTGTCAAGTTCAGTTTTTAAAAAAAGGTCCTGGTATTATCTGCAAATTGTTCTCTATTGAATATTTCTAATGTCTTCAGTACAATCATGAACAATACAGGGCTGTTTGAGGATTGAAGAACTTGACTGAAGTTGCCATTGGGGTGCCCACAATAGGTATTCTCATCCTTCTACTTCCCTGCCGCCCACAGCCAGTCACATAGAAGCATCTTTACCGAGCCACACGGCCTGGGACCCCCACACCTGCCTTCAGATTTGAATCTACTGGGCAATTGGTCCAGTGCAGCCTCCCTGCACCCTGTCCAGACTCTGCATCTCTGCGTCAACCAGTTATTAGATGCAGCTGCACCAGGAGAGTTCTAACTGTGGGCAAGGCGGCCTCCAGCACTCGCGGCAGTGGGGAGAATGAGTGAGCAGCATCCACTACAACTCGCCAGCAGAAAATGCAGCAGGGGGAAAGAAGAGACCCTGAGGGCAAGTCACGCAGGACACCCAAAGTAAAATAAACCAGGAGCATGGGGCAGGTAGCTTAACTAAGAAGTCCAACTGCCTGGGGGCCCCTGGAAACTTCCTCTCTGTGTGGGGCCCAGAGTGCGGCTGGAAGTAAACTCAGAGGTCAGAGGTCTACCCTCAAATGGTCCATGTGCTTTGGCAAACTGAATAGTTATTGGTGGCATTTCTTCCTGGAATGGGGCACACAGAACTAGCTGCCATGAAGCAAGTGAAGGAAGCAAGGGACAGCGGGCAGGGAGCCATGTGAAGAATCTGGGGTTTGGCCCTGGGAGCAGTGGGAACTGGCCGGCAGCTTCTAAGCAGAGGGACAGCAGGAGCAGCAGGTGCTTTTGAAGAGATCTCCCTGGGGCATCTTAGAGCTCAACCGTGGGGGCTGAGTGGACGAGGTGGGGTAAGATTCAGCGGCCAGATTGGACTGTCAGGAGGCTTCTGCTGGAAATTATGGTACCCTGAGGCGGGGTGGCGGAATGAGATTAGAAGAGGACATAAAGGAATTAGTAAATGGTGGGACATGGAGGGATGGGCAGAGCTCCAGGCACTGAAATAACAACCGCTGGGCGAGAGTGGGATTGGATAGGAAGGCAGGTTCAGTGTCTTTCGTTTTTGTTTTCCGAGGAAGATTAGCCCTGAGCTAATTGCTGCCAATCCTCCTCTTTTTGCTGAGGAAGACTGGCCCTGAGCTACCATCTGTGCCCATCTTCCTCTACTTTCTATGTGGGATGCCTACCACAGCATGGCGTGCCAAGCGGTGCCATGTCCACACCCAGGATCTGAACCGGCGGACCCCGGGCTGCTGAGAAGCGGCACATGCGCAGATAACCGCTGCGCCACCAGGCCACCCCCGGAGTCAGTTTCGAACACTGAGAGTTTGGTGCCATTAAGAAACTGAAATGTCCAGCTTGCAGTTGGATTTACTGATTTGACATTTAGGTCAGAGGTTTAAGCTAAAAACACTGACTTGAGACTCTTTAAAAGAGACACAGTAGTTGAAGTGATTAGAGTGGCTGACATTTGACAGTCAATCAAAGAATAAGGCCTTTGAGTTCTCTGATGTGGCTTCATTTCCTGGTTTTTAGCTCTGAAAAATGACTCAATTTTAAAATATCCAATTTCTAGTCAGAGTTTTTTCTCTCAGTATTCATCCTGTTGGAAAAAAACAAAAAACTTAGTTCTCTTATAACAGATTCTCCTGTGTTATATGTGCCATAGCCAATTCCTTTCTCATTGTGTGGGGCTTTCATTCAGACGGAATTATCCAGTAGGGTGGGGAAAGAGTTTCTTGCTTCAAATGCAACTTGCAGATTCATGGTCCTCAAACTTTAGGGTGCACCAGAACCACCTGGTGGGCTTTTAATAACACACATTGATTACTGTGACCCCGCCCCCACCCCCAGAGTTTCTGATTCAGTAGATTTGAGGTGGGGCTCAAGGATTTACATTTTTAATACATTCCTACGGGGTCCTGATGCTCCTGGTCTACACAGCACACTTTGAGAACCACGTTGCAGACCACTGCTTGGAATAAGTAGTGTCTGGGCCCAGGGCAGGCCACTCCAAAATACCCCACAACGGCATAATGATTATTTTGAATCAAAGCTACTTGAGAAGCAAAAAGGGCTTTCTGATCCTCCTGTCTCTGCTCCCCTGAAAGCAGGAAATAAATCTCCCGTGTGAAAGGTGCTCCCGCTGCACCCTCACCTCCAGAGCTGGGAATTCAGGCTGAGAAGTCTGTATAACAAACTTTGCTGTACACTCGAAGTTACACAATGTTATAAACCATTCTGATCTCAATAAAATTACTGGGGGAAAAAAAAACCCTTGTTAATTTACTACCTTAAGGCTAAACTCTACTTAAATTTCTCACTAATTATGTACCTCAAACCTAAGTTTCTCATCCTGTCATTTCTCACAAATTCATTGTTTCTTGGTATAAAAGATATATATATTGCCTGCTTTGTTCATCCTCTGAGCATCATTTCTCTATGATCTCCAATAGGTACATATTAAGCTGGGTTTTTCTCCTGGTAATCTGGTCTTGTGTCAATTTTATCATCAGTCCAGCTATGAAGACACAAGAAGTGTAGAAGGGGGGAATTTCCCCTCCCTGCCAGTATCCTCACTGCATCTTCTTCACACCTTCATCTCCCACTCCACTAAAATCGTTCTCAATAATGTCATCAAAGATCCAGGTTGCCAAGCCCACAGAATAGTCTCTGTCTCTGTTTTACTGTTCCTCTTGGCCTGTTTAATGTTAGGAGACACTCCTCCATGGGTCTCTTGGGTTTCTGCACATCTTGTGAGCAGAGGCACTGACTGCCTTTTGGTTCTGGACTATCCTTTCAAGGATGTTGGCATGAGGAACTGCCTAGGAAGATAGAGAGAGAATCACCCTCCAGAGCAGAGGGAGGCATGATTGCTGCACAATGTAATAAAGGGGATGCCTCCCTGTCAGGCGAAGATTGGGCAAGTGTGCTTGGAGCCCGTTAGGGAAGATTGAGATATCCTGAAGTGGAGGCTCCTGGACTGCGATGCAAACCCACTGTGTGCACAGCATCCATCTAGGCCCACCCCACGGGATGGGGGACTTGGGGAGTGGATGTTAACATAAAGCTCATGCTGCCTGCTGTGCCATGAGTAAGAAAGTACTTTGTGTCTGATCCACAATGATCCTGTCTCCTGCCAGCATCCATGAAACAGGGACAGGCTAACTTGTTAGCTCAAAAATAAGGTAAAATCTCAGATCCTTCATAGTTCTTAACATGTGTATCAAGCATTTAAAAGGGTTTCTTCTCCCAGATCTTGATTTTTAAATATCCTTCACCAATCAAAGGAGTCACGGTGTCATGGAGAAAGGTTCGAAAAAGGAGAAAGGTTTCTAGGTCTGATATCAGGAAAAGACAAGATGAGACTGAGACCCCATATGTCAGAGAGCAGGAAGGGGCTCAAAGACTAGTCAGGACTTGTCATAAGGACACAGAGTCAGGTAAAGGGGTTCATCTGGTGAAACGTTGAACACTTTGATCCTCAATGAGAAAAGTAATGGGTTAGAACGCACTGGATAAAAAAACAATTCATGAGTCCAAAGGGTGACTTTAAGGAGGCAGGAGAAGGAGTTGGGAAGGAAAGCTCTTCTTTAGAGAAGATGCCAGTAATGCAGAGAGGATGAAGAATCTGAGAACGCCCATATGCTACCCACAATGTGACCGCTGATTCAAGCAAGAATCACCACTGGTTGTTAAGGCCCTTGGAGAAAATGTTGTCAGGAACAGGGTATCCCCTCCACAAAGGAGTTTTATTCATGAAGGGAAAGGGAGCTTTATCACGGAGACATTTGCAGACACCACTGGCCCAACTGATCCTCTTTTATTATTAACAAGATCACTGTCGCTTTTGTCTTACATTAATTTTGCAAAAAATGAAAGTGACGTTCAGAGGAATTAAATAACCTTTCCTGGACACCTAGTTAGTAAATAAGAGAGCCGAGATCACACTGAAGCTTGAACTCGTTCTGTTTCCCCTGTTCATGGCCGTTTCTCATCTTCCCATTTGATAAATACTGCTTGCGTGGAAATCTTCTTATAAATCACAACTTTCCTCTTCTTTGACTATTTTTTGGGAGCGTATTCTCAAATGGGAATTGCCATGGCAAGGGGTAATAAAAAGTACAGAGCTCTAAGCATTTGGAAAGAGCTGGGCTGCTGTGGAGCACAGAGAAGGATGTTCCATCCCTGTGGCCCCAAGTAAGTTGCCATTTGAAGTGTCCCTATGCACTCTTTCTACAATACAGAATTTGAAGTTTCTGTGGGCGGTTTGAGTAAAGCATAGAGCACAGCGTCTCTGATACAGTAAAGGACTCAGTGAACGGTAGCTTTTACTTGAAAACGAGATGGTAAAAAATACTGCAGGAAACACCGATCTGGTGGAAAGAGTATCCTGCTGGTTCTTTAAAGACATTCTTTTTCTACCACGAATAGAACATTTTCCATTCAGGGTTTTGCTCAAAGTTGACCCAAAAAAGCGAAATATTTGTGCTGATATGGGAAAATTTCTAAGACCATATGTTAAGTGAACAGAAGGAGCAAGGGGAAGTTACAGAACGCGTGTCCTCTCCTTTGCAGTTTAGAATCAGGAATGGACCTCTGCCTACGTGTGCGCAGAGCACTTCCAGGATGGACCGAGAGCCGGAAACATTACAGCTCTATGAACTTGGACCCGTGCTGCGGTGGCCGCCAGAGGACTGAATATTCCTGCGTGACTTTTCATCTGTGTGAAGTTTTATAACCATGTAATGTCATTTTGATTGTTCACAAGTTTTCCAGCAGATGGCGCTAGACACACTCAGTGCCCAGGTCTGGCGGACCGAAACACGTGTTCTGGACGGAAAGAAAAGCCTTATCTCCTCTCCTGAACGGATGGTCATCCACGGTGAAACAGGGCAAACACGGCAATGCCTTTTTTATGTCACTTCTCCCTGGATGGCCAGATGCCACGCCTGGACAGTGGCTATTGTCTCTGGGTTCTAGAATTCTACTAAGTTATTAACTGCACAAGTAAAGTTTGTTGAACGGAGAACTAAATGAAGGTGCTGATAAGGAGATGACAGGCATTAAGAAGATGGAGTCAAAGCACAGGGCTGAAGGTCAGATTCAGCAGCGGTTACCACTTAGCTATCAACTGAAAAGAGTAGTTTGTGTCTGAGGTTACCTAAGATCTCTTAACACATCAGGATGTTTTGAAAACTACACACTGTGCTCCCCCAAATCCAAAATGTGTATACATCCCCCTAAACAAGTAGGCTTCTACTCTTTCCTTTCCGTGCCCTGCCAGGGCGTCCTCCTTCCCCTGACCCTCGAAAAGACCCCAGGAAAGGAAAACCCCTACCGGTTTTGAAGGGGAACTGGGCCGGTTCAGACCCTAGCAGTGGCCGCGAGGTTGGGTGTGATGCGTCTTCTGACCTGGATGAGAAGGCAAGTCTGCGCTGCAGGGAAGGGAGGGGCCCCTAATCCTGGGTGGGTGGTCGTGGCAGCAGCACCCGGGCTGCAGGAATGTAAGGGCTGCTTCCTACCCAGAGCAGAGCCGCAACCCAAGCATGTGTGGCAGGCGGGTGAGTGCTTGGGGTCATAGGTGAGCGGGGACTCGGGAAGGGGCGGGGGCCTCTCCATAACCCCAGCTGGGGCAGCCAGCCAGCCTGGGCTGGAAGTGTGGTGACTTGCCGAGGGCCCTTAACCATGGTGTCGGGGTGTTGTGGAGAGGTCCTTAGAGTCACCGGTGAAACAGGGAACGCTGGTCATGGGTGCGAAGAAGCTGCCTCACGCCACGCTCACCACCTGGATCTGGGATTCCTCCCTAGAGGAGCCACACACGCACTGTGTGCTCATGGGGTCAGGCCAGGCTTGACCTGGCCCCACCCTGCGAGTTGGGGTTGCCGGGTTCCAGACTTTAACCAAAGACTCAGATGGAAATGCCTCATTCCGCTGGGTCCGTTCTAGGAAGGGGGCCCTTGCGGGCTACGACAGCCTGCTATGTAGGAAGCGACTCAATCAGGGGAAGCTGGGAGGCTTCAGGGGCAAGTGGGGGTGGTTTGGGAGGGTGAGTTGATTGGATTCACCATTAAAAAACCACCTAGCTGGAAGGTTGGATACGTTAGTCTAATCCAGAAGGGGATGCAGCTCTGGGACAGCAGGAGAGAGAGTGCTCTAGCTGTGGGTGTGGACATGACCCAACATCTCTGTGTCCCCTGCTGGATCTGGACTAGGAGTGAAGGGGAGCTGGGGAAGGGGGTTACTGTGAGCTGCTCCTGAGTGACCCCCTACTTTGGGCTCTTTTTTGTTTTTGCTAAATATTTTACCTGAATATAGCTATAGATATAAATATATTATTATGTAAACATCTTTTTAAAAAACTTTTTACAGTATTCTAATCATGTTGGGAGACCCTGAGCTAATTATAACCTCCTGGAATCTTGTTTTCCCTTCTCTACAATGGAGGCAATAGTAGTACTATTTTTGAAATCATTTCTTCTCTCAGATGGGTAGCATATAGTGGAATCTCAATGTTTATTGAGATTCAGTGAATTAAGTATTTGATGAGAATGCATGAAGAGTTTTCAGGAAACAGCAAGGTGGTCAGTGTGCAGGAGCAGAGAGAACCAGAGATAGAGAGATTAGGAGGTGAAGTCAGAAAACTGAGGAGGGGAGTACATGTTGAGTCTCATAGGTCATGCTAAGGACTTGGGCTACTTTCCTGAGTCAAGTGGAAAGCCAGTGGAGGGTTTAGAATGGAGGAATGACATACTTAATTTATATTTTACCAGGAACATTGGCTACTGTGTGGAAAATAGAGAAGTGGAAGAAGCAGGGGAAGCATTAGGAAGTTATTGCAATTATCTAGGCAAGAAATGATGATGGCTCAGAGCAGGGTGATGGCAGTGGGAGTGATGAGAAGTAATTGATTTCTGGGTTCACTTTGACAATACAGCCTATAGGACTTGATGATCCTGACATGAAGTGTGAGAGTAAAGGAAGAATCATGGATGGCATGAATATGTTTAGCCTGAGTAACTGCTAAAATGGAGTAAGCATTAGCAGAAATGGACAGGACGACAGCAGGAGATGGACTGCTCAGGGCTATCAGGACCTCTGTGTCGAACATATTCAGGTGGCGACACTTATTTGACATATGAGTGGAATGTCAAGTAGAGGTCGGATACATGGATCTAGAGTTTAGGGAAGAACTCCAAGCTGGAGATAAAATTTGGGAGTTATCCGCATACAAATTGTATCCAAAACCTTGACTGTAGAAGAGCTCACCTAGGGAGCCATGTAGATAAAACAGATAACAAGGCCAAGACTGAGTTCTGGCTAGGGATGCCTGATAGACTACAGGATGCCCACTGACATTTGAATTTCAGATAAACAACAAAGGACCATTTAGGATACGTATGTTCCATGTAATATTTCAAATGTAACTGGTTATCCTGCAGTTTTGTTTGCTAAATCCAACAATCCTAGTTGTGGCATCCTTTAGAGGTAGTGGAGATTGGGATGTCTAGTGAAAGAGATTCAAAGAAATGGCCGGAAAGGAAGGGGAAACCCTGAGTTGGTGGTTGGAAAGCCAGGATAAGAAAGTGTCTCTGGAGAAGAGAGTTATCAGCTATACCAAATGCCAATGATAGATCAAGGGTGTTCAGGACAGAAAATGACCACTGAATTTGGCTAACTAGATACCATTGATAAATTTAAGGAAAGAAGTATTCATGAAATTGGGACTATGACAACACTTTCTAGTGGGTTCAGGAGAGAATGGGAAGAGAGAAATGGGCAGTAGAGAAAACTCTGTCAAGGAGTTTTGCTGTGAAGAGTGAAATGAGGTGGCAGTCAGGCAGGAGGTGTTAGATCTAGAGAGGATTCTCTTTTGAGATGGGGGCAATGACATCTCATTTGTGTACTATTGATAGAGAAGCAAAATTGATGCAGGAGGAGGGGGAATGACTCAAGATATGTGGGTGAATAGGGAGGGGATGCGCAGATGCAAATGTTTTATATACTGTGTATACACACTATAGATGAAAATAGGAATGTACTCCCCATGTGGAGAATGCCTCCGTTCCACGAGACATACAAAAGGAGGCCAATGTAGGGCTTCTCTTCACTCCAAGACTTTGGCTTCTCAGGTGCTGACAGCCTTGTTTGCTCTTCCATGCCTTCCATCAGTTGCATTGCATATTCTATCCACTTTCATACTTATTCTCAAGGGAGGAGTTTGACCAGAAAGTTTCAAACATGTTCAAAGTAGACAGATGATTAGTAAAATGAATCCCCACATACCCATTGTCTAGCTTCAATAATTACCAACTCTTGGACCATCTTCTGTCATCTATACCACACCGTCTTTCCTCTGCACCTAATTATATTGAAGCAAATTCTAGATAACATTCCACACATGTCACTTCATATGTACATGCTTGAGCTTGCATCTTTAAAGGATAGGGGCTGTCTTTTTTTAAAAAAATTACATCATCTTCTCTCACACACACAATACACAATTAACTGCAATTCTTTATTTTAATCACATATTCAGTCAGCTCTCATATTTGTGTGATTTTCTTGTTGCACCGGGCAATTTTGATTAATGAAACGTTTTGATTCATAAGATATTGTAGGGCATACTTATTATCATATTAGAAGGATATGGAACAAGAAGCAAAGCTTGCCAGCAGGTCAGCATGAAATAAATCCTTCTGTGGGAGTCCTTCCTCCTTACTCCACTCCCTCACTAGGCTCAGGGAGACCAGATCCACAAGTGGGGGAATCACCCTAGCTGAAGAGCCTCATGTCTAGTTTCCATGGTCCCTTTAAGGGACATATCTAATTACCAGGTCACCATACTCAACAAAGGCCAAAGCTATGGTATCCCCATCAAGTATTTACGGCATATTTTTAGTTCCTCCAAGTCCAAATGCAATTTACCATTAGGGGTCATTTTTGCCATACGCAATGTTGCCTGGCAACACAGGTGACAGGCCACCTTATGAGATTGCTGGAGGAACAGCTGGGAAGTTAACTGAAGGTCAAATATGTGTGCAAAACAGGAAAGGGTTCATTACCTTTTAAAAAACAAAGCTGCTTGAGGTATAATTGACATAAAACTAACTACAGGTTTTTATAGTGTAAAATTCGGTAAGTTTGACAAATGTATACATCCATAAGTCCCTCACCACATTCAAGATAATGAATACATACATCAACCTCAATGTTTGCTCGTGCCCCTTAGTAATGCTTCTGTCCACTACACAACCTCCCCACTCCATCCCCAGCCAACCACCCACCTGTACTCTATTACTATAGATTAGTTTGCATTTTCTAAAATTTTATGTAAATGAAATAGTACAAGATATTATATATATACTTTTCTTTTGGAGGGCGGAGGAGGGTGAGGCACCTTTCACTCATCATAATTATTTTGAGCTCATTAGTTCATTCCTTTTTATTGCTAAATACTACTCCATTATGAGGATGTACCGCTATCTCTTGATCCAGTCACCATTTCTTGGCCATTTAGGTTGTTTTTAGTTGTGGTTGTTTCTTTTGCTGTTGATAGGGTTTGGTTTTACAATATATTCTTTTAAAACAAAATCCAAATAAGGTCAATACATACTTCTCTACTTCCTACTCTGTTTCTTAGCCGGAATACATCTGTGAAGAGAAATTTCCCCTCATCAACATTTTAGTTACAGTAGAGTCTGTGCTAGAAGGCTAGCGTTGGTGCTCAACTGAACTTCAGTTTCGGATAAGAGTAACTTCTTGCCCACAGGAATGACTTGGTGACGTGGATTATGACTCTGTCCCAACAGCTGGATTCCATAATTGTCCTTCAATTTGTCTGGGCATGAGACCAGAGGAGAATGTGCAGGGACATCTCTGTTTGGTGTGTACTGTGGCTCCTTATGGAACCTTCCTCTGGGACGGAAGGGAATGAGGCAGAAGTACCTGTAGGGGCTGTGGCTTCCTGGGTGCTGTCTGCCAGGAAGGAGAGTGAACACTGAGAGCCATTGGCTTCTCATTTCACAAGTTCTAGGAGAACCAGACCTTTCCAAGGGAGAATCCTATGATAGAAACCCTGACTACAAAATGGCCTTTGCAGTCTCCCTGGCCAAGCTCCAGGCAGAAGCCAGCTGTCCTATCTGCCTCGATTACCTGAGAGACCCAGTGACCATTCACTGTGGGCACAACTTCTGTCTGTCCTGCATCCACCAGCGCTGGGAAGACCTACAGGACATCTTCCCCTGTCCTGTGTGCCTCCACCACTGTCCTGACAGGAACTTGAAGAACTCCCAGTTACGTCACCTGACTGAAATTGTTAAGCAGCTGCCCACCACGAGGAGCAGGAGGAAAGGGCAGGAAGAGACACCCTGTGCGAGAAGCACAATCAGGTTCTGGCCCTGTTCTGCGAGGAGGAGCTGGAGCTGTTGTGTCCCCAGTGCAGGGTCTCCTCTGATCACCGGGATCACCTGGTGACACCCATTGAGCAAGCTGCCGCTAGTCACAGGAGGAGGCTCAAAAGCTACAGTGAGCCCCTGAGGGAGCAGGGTGAGGATGCTGAGAAGAGGTTAGAAATCCACATTTCAAAACCATTTGAATTGCGGGGAAAGATGAAGATTCAGCAGGGGGAATTCTACTCTGATTTTAAACAATTTAAGAGTTTCCTGGGGCAGCCCCGTGGCCAAGTGGTTAAGTTCATGTGCTCCGCTGCAGCAGCCCAGGGCTTTGGTTCGGGTCGCTGAGGCGGCGTCTCACGTGCCACAACTAGAAGGACCCATAGCTAAAACATACAACTATGTACTGGGGGGATTTGGGGAGAAAAAGCAGAAAGAAAAAAAAAAGATTGACAACAGTTGTTAGCTCAGGTGCCAATCTTTAAAAAAAGGAAAAAAAGTTTCCTTAGAAAAGAAAAGGAATAATTCTTTTCAAATTACAGATGGAAGACAATGCTGTTCAAGAAAAACTGAATGAAGACGAAGTAAAATTCTGAGAGCATGCGTCCACACTAAAAATGCTTCTGATGAAACAGCAGAAAGGTGTGTGAGTCAGACCTGGATGTGCTCACAGATGTTGAAAGGATCTACAGCAAATATGAAAACCTAAACCCCAGCCTTCTTTTCATATGAATTCAAGAAAAAATGTATTGGGCCTTATGAACAATATTTTAAGCTACAGAAAATGATCAACCTGTTTAAGGTCTATTTGACGCTAGATATTGAAACCACGCACCCCAATCTTATCTCAGAAGACAGAAGAAATGTGACGTTGGGAAAGATGAAAGCAAACTTTCCTTACATCTCAACAGCTTTCCATTTTGCCAGCCATCCAGAGTCTTCAGAGGTGGTCTCTGGCAGGCATTACCGGCAGGCGGAAGTAAGAGGCCGCAGTGAATGGGCCGCAGGGATCTGTGAGGGATCTTTTCCCAGAAATGCTGTGACTTCACCATCCCCAAAAGACGGGTGCTGGCGAATCCAGCTCTGGTCTTACACTGTGTTGCACTGGATACAAAAAAATCCAGGCAGATCGGCATGTTTCTGGGCTATGAATTGGAAGAGGTTTCATTTTGTAATTTGAATAACAGTTCTCATATCTACACTTAGACTGATACATTTAGAGAAAAACATAGGGCTTATTTCTACATCAGACCTACTTGAGACCTTCTTACAATCCGTATAGTAACCCAGAATGAAGAACGACCTGGGAGACCTTGGCATGTTGATATTGTTCATGAGTGCTACCTGGAATGTTATATAATTACCAGTTGTTGGATGATCTGATCTCAAGGATTACGGTGTTTTGGGCTTTGTTTGTGTGTATTTTTTAACTTTTAAAGTAATCACATATTCACAGAAAATTGCAAAGATAGTGCAGCATTTCGTTTATTAACACTTAGGACACAGTCATCGTCTGTCCCCCTGTCTCACTATCTATAACATATTTCTGAGCTGGCCTATTTCACAGAAATGCTGCAGGAAACAAGTGCCAAGGGCTTTTGTAATTCCAAAATAAAATACAAAACATGACAGTTTCTTTTCTTATATTGTCTTTTCAAATTTTCATAAATGCACTCACAGCATTTATAATTTTCCTATATATTCTCCATTTCTAGAAATTCACATTTATTAGATGTTAATTCCATGCTCTCTAACGTATTAAGGAAAAGGGCCTTTTACCTTCTCTAATGTTGGAGACAGAGAAGCCCATTTAATACCAGAAAGTGTTTAGACTACTACTGGAGAAACCAGTGGTTCAGGGGTTTGGAGGAGATGAGGAGGGAAGGACACATGAAAGGAATGTGACCAGTGACGTGGTGATGATGGCTCAGATCCTCCCGCAAGGGCAATGAACACCTGTCCCACGATTAACCACAACAGAAGTGGGCAACTTGGCTTAACCTGTAGGACACTTGAAAGGTTGGTGGAGGCTAATCCTGCCAGTATACGGACCTGTCCTGTGAAGCAGCGGCCAGGGTTACACTTCAGCCAATTTATAATACTCTAGGGTACAAAAAGTATGACATTCAACTTTTCGTTTCGTCTTTTTTTATACAAATTCTTTTCAGAATTCTATTTGTTTTGCTTTTGTCTTGCATTTTTAAAAGCCATGTCCATACATAACTTCAAAATACCACATACCTGGGTTGCATTACATTATGTTCAACTGCCAGCATTTTAGAAAATGCTTCTATTTGGAAGCCTGTTGTGTATTGTTTACAATTCTGGCAATAGAGTTTTATTTTGTATATCTGTAATTTTTGTTTATCTCTATAATGTGAGAAAGGTGCTCAGGAGAGCTTTCTAGAATGCATTTCTTTGAGGTTAAGAGTAACCCCTACATTGATCAGGGTAGCATGGTATGCTGTGGTAATCTCAGTTGCTTATTAGGGAGACAAAACCCTTTAGTACTTATTCTTGCAAAGTGCAGGGAGGGTCAGCAGGCACTGCTCCATGACCTCACCCAGAAATCTGACACTCCCTCAGTCCTGTGCTATCTCAGCACAGGGTCACTGCGACTCGGAAAAAAAGAGCATTAAAATGGCACACAAGCCTCAAAATCCAATACCAGGAAGTGACACACATTTTCTCTTCCTCCATTCTCTAAAGCTAATTGCAAGGCCCCACTAATCGCAAGGGGGCTGTAAAGATATACGTAATATGAGGTAAAAAAACCCCACAAACCCTACTGTTTGCCACAAATCTCGAATCCAACTAGATATTTGTGAGATTTACATTAATAGTGAGTGCCAGAAATAAAATTCTCCAATTAGAACTATAAATAGATTCAGCTAGAAATTGATAATTTTGGCTCAATGTGATGGCGGTTGTTTAATAACTTCTCCCACATAGGAGAAATTTCTTTTAGTAAAATAAACCTTAAGACATTCTTCATTAGGAGAATTATAAAGTGTTATAATTTGGGGGGCATTTTAAGAAATTTTCTTTCATTTTTTTTAATTAATTTTTTTATTGAGATAACGTTGTTTATAACATATAAATTTCAGGTTTACATCATTATATTTTGCCTTTTATATAAACTATATTTGTGTCCACCACCAAAAATCTAGTTATCTGTCACTGTGCATGTGTACCCCGTTACCCTTTTTCCCCTCCCCCCACCCCTTCCCCTCTGATCACCACCAATCTATTCTTTGTATCTATTCTCATTATTATGAAATTTTGGTGATTCATCTGAAAAAAATCATTTAAACACAATGGAATGAAAGCAAAAAAATCTCTTTATTGGGAAAGGCTTCTCTGGATAAGGAGCCTAGGAGCTACTTAAATGACTGGAGTGACATGCTGGAGACCAGTGGTGGGGGTGAGGTAGACCAGAAATACAGACACACACACACACACACACACACACACACACACACACACACAGAGTTCATACTTTATATGATTCTGACATGCACAAAATTCAGTTACCATGGTTAGTTAAATTAACCCAAGTCCCCCAGTGGTTCAAATTTCAATTAACCATGGTATATTAACTGTCAGTAATTCTATAAAGTACAAACTATAGGGACCCAGAGGGTGAAGTCTCCAGCCACAGAGGATACTGTCCTCAGCTAAATATCCAAGTTCATCACTTACAAGTTCTGCTTTCCACACAATGGGAGGACACAATTCAGTTACGTGTTCTCCCACCACATGGCAAGAATCACCTTTCCTCCAGTTTCAAATAACCTATTCCTTATCTTCTGAGCCCTCACCAAAGGCCCTTTAACTTCATGTTCCTGCCAAAATTCTCCTTATGACAATATGTGTATTCTCAAAGGCTAAACTTACTTGTCATGGGCTTGCTGTTGGGCTGGCTAATCCCATTGTCTGTAATATGGATTAGAATACAGAATTACACTGTAGGGGAACACAGCATCCTGACGAAATTGACTTTAAGAGACAATTGTTCCACATTGATTGAATCTCCTAGAATAGGTGATTTAAAGAATTGATATCTTTGCCTCCTCTTCACACTTTAACTAAAATCAATCTGACACCTGGGACCTTATCACTCAGTTGACACTGTTTTCAGTAATTTCATAAGAGATCTAGCAGTAAAGTCACTTGAATACCATTCAGTCTTTATTTACTTCTCTTTGTTTATTGACTGTTCTTGACAATGAGATTAACAGGAATCAGCTGTGATTCTATACCAGTTTTCTGCTTGCCAGGACTCACGCCAACAGGGACTTTTCTGATTATAATTCTGTAGCTTTAGAGAAAGAGACAGCCCCATAGGGAATGGGTGTGGGAATGCAGGGACATAATTTCAAAGTAATGCCCTCAGGACTTGCTGTTGAGGTTAAGGAATGAGAGAATTCAAAGATGCTTCCAAGAATTTCTGCATTTGCAGTTGGGCAAATGATGGATCCATTAGTTAGATGTGGAACCTAGGAGATAAGTAATTTTCTGAAGTAGCAGAGAAGGTTGGAGGCAAATCAAGAAATATTTTTTATGTGTTAGAGGGACAATAATTTGAAAAACCCTGAGGCAGAACAGAGTGTGAATGGCTTGGAGCCAAGGAGGTGTGGGGAATGACTATTGTTCATTCCTGTGTTTCAGCTCCTATAATGGTGCCTGGTTATTAATAGGTGCTCAATAAATATTTGTGGTTTTAATTAACTAATTAATTAATTCAAGAATAAAAAATCTCATAGGTCAAAACCATGGCCCATTGCACACCTTGCTAATTAACTTTGTCTTCTTGGTGCCCTTAGATGGCCAACATTCTCTCTTCTTTCCTATGAGGGTTGACTCAGCTCTCAGCTGTCATTACAACAAAGAAATAGTAAAATCATCACTTCTCTGTCGATCAATGCCACCACCCATCTCCAATGTAGACCTTAATTTGTGCAAAGGAGAATGTGTCCTATGTGACAAAAAAAATGGTATTTATGATCCAATAAAAAAACATGCTTCTTAGGAACAATATGTAAACCCCATGTGATGCACTGAGGAGGATGTGACATCACACATACAGTATTCCTTCCTAAAATGCTTAACCTGAATCGAAAAAGGAAATAGACAATCCCTATCATGGGAAGTTTGCATAACAAGTAGCTTAGACTCTTCAAAAATGTCGACTTTAGGAAAAATAAAGTGAGGCTGAGGACTCTTCTAGATTAAAGGAGACTAAAAAGAGCAACTAATAGTAGTTTGAGATCCTTGATTGGATCTTAGATCAGGAAAAGAAATCTATAAAGGGCATTACCGGGATAACTGGGGAAATTTGAATAGGTCTCTACATTCATGATAACATAACAGTATTGTACCAATGCTAAATATCCTGATGTGGTAACTGCATTGTGGTTATGCAGGAGCAAGCCCTTATTCTTTTTTTTTTTTTATTAAGATTATGATAGTTAACAACCTTGTGAAATTTCAGTTGTACATTATTGTTAGTCATGTTGTATGTACACCACTTCACCCTTTGTGCCCTCCGCCACACCCCCTTTCCCCTGGTAACCACTGATCAGTTCTCTTTGTCTATATGTTAACTTCCACCTATGAGTGGAGTCATACAGAGTTCATCTTTCTCTGTCTGGCTTATTTCACTTAACATAATACCCTCAAGGTCCATCCATGTTGTTGTGAATGGGACGACTTTGTCCTTTTTTATAACTGAGTAGTATTCCATTGTATATATATACCATTATCTTCTTTATCCAATCATCAGTTGCTGGGCACTTAGGTTGGTTCCATGTCTTGGCTATTGTGAATAATGCTGCGATGAACATAGGAATGCATGGGACTTTTGGAATTGCTGACTTCAGGTTCTTAGGATAGATACCCAGTAGTGGGATGGCAGGGTCATAAGGTATTTCTATTTTTAACTTTTTGAGAAATCTCCATACTGTTTTCCATAGTGGCTGCACCAGTTTGCATTCCCACCAACAGTGTATGAGGGTTCCTTTTTCTCCACAACCTCTCTAACATTTGTCACTCTTGGTTTTGGATATTTTTGCCATTCTAACAGGTGTAAGGTGATATATTAGTGTAGTTTTTATTTGCATTTCCCTGAGGATTAGTGATGATGAGCATGTTTTCATGTGTCTATTGGCCATCCATATATTTTCTTTGGAGAAATGACTGTTCATGTCCCCTGCCCATTTTTTGATCGGGTTGTTTGATTTTTTTGTTGTTGAGCTGCAAGCCCTTATTCTTATGGGATATCTATTCTAGCATTTATCCTCTCAAATGGTTCAGAAGAGAAAAATAAAGCTATGTATTAGCAGAGAGAGATAAAGAAATGAGGCAAAATAAAAACAAGTGATTCTAGATGAAGAGTACCCTATGTGCACTATACTCTTCTTATAACATTTCTGTGGGTCGAAATCATGCAAGATGAAAAGATTTTAAGGAGTGAAAAAAATCCCACTCTTTCCTTTAACATGGGAAATATTCTGTCTTTAAGGACAATTGTAAAGGACAGTTATGATACTAGGAATTAGCATTGTGGAATATATAATATCTGCACATTGCTAGATATCTTTTTCCAAAACAACATGCAAAGCATCTTATTTCTTTTGTGTGCATATTCAGATTTCTGTTTTAATGATAAGAAACAGCTTGGTTTCCATAGTACCTAAAAGTGATGATTTTCCATTTCTTGGTTATACTTTTGAATATTCTATTGATGTGCAATATGGGAAACTATTTAGAAAATTGCAGTGAAATCGTTTTTAGCTGTGCCAATTATGCATGAATATCATAAGAAAGCATGCATAATATTGTAACACTTTAAAAAGGGTAAAATAAAAGCAAAAATAAACAAGTGGGACAACATCAAACTGAAAAAGCTTCTGCACAGCAAAGGAAACCATCAACAAAATCAAAAGGCAACCTGCCGAACAGGAGAAAATATTTGGAAATCATATATCCGATAAGGAGTTCAGAAATAAAATATATAAAGAACTCATACAACTCAATAGGAAAAAACCAATCTGATTTAAAAATGGGCAGAGGAATTGAATAGACATTTTTCCAAAGAAGACATCCAAATGGCCAACAGGTACATGAAAAGGTGTTCAACATCACTAATCATCAGGGAAATGCAAATCAAAACCACAGTGACATATCACCTCACACCTGTTAGAACGGCTATTATCAGAAAGACAAGAAATTAGTGTTGGTGAGGATGCGAAGAATAGGGAACACTTGTCCACAGTGGTAGGAATGTAAAGTGGTGCAGCCACTATGGAAAACAGTATGGAGGGTCCCCTCCAAATTAAAATAGAACTACCATATGATCTAGCAATTGCACTGCTGGATATTTATCTGAAGAAAACAAAAGTGCTAACTTGAAGAGATACCTGCACCCATATGTTCACTGCAGCATTATTACAATAGACAAGATATGGAAATGCCTAAGTATCCATCAATGGATGAATGGATAAAGAAAATGTGATGTGTATATATTCAATGGAATATTATTCAGCCATAAAAAAGGAGATCCTGCTATTTGAGACATGATGGTTCTTGAGGTTTTGAATTACACTAAGTGAAATAAGTCAGACAGAGAAAGACAAACACTGTATGATCTCACTCATATGTGGAATCTAATTTAAAAAAAACTAAATTAAAAAAAATCAAACTCATAGATATAGAAAACAGATTAGTGGTTGTCAGAGGCAGGTGGGTAGTGGGGTGGATGAAATGGGTGAAGGTAGTCAACAGGTACAAACTTCCAGTTAGAGGATAAACAAATGCTGGGGATGTAATGTACAACATAGAGACTATAGCTAACAACATTGTATTGTATATTTGAAAGTTGCTAAGAGAATAGATCTTAAAAGTTCTCATCACACACAAAAAATTTATAACTGTGTACTGATGAATTGTTAGCCAAACTTATTGTGGTAATCATTTCACAATATATACATATATCAAATCATTATGTTGTATGCTAAAACTAATACAATGTTATATGCCAATTATATCTCAATTTAAAAAAGTGAAAATTAAAAAGCACAAAACTAATTTAAATTGTAAAAAAAGCAAGCTATGAAATAATATGTATAGGATGAATCCATTGCATTTATACATATATATAAAATTTCGAAAAGAGTTACATGTGTCTCTAAATATATAAAATAAAAAATGATTCAGAAACATACATGGAAAGGTTACAGGAACTAACATTGGGAAGGTGATGCAATTGTGTTTAAGGGATGGGTTAGTGGGTTAGTGGAGTCAGGGAGGGATAAGGTAGAGGAAAACTTGATCCTATACGTTTCTGTATCATTAGATCTTTTAAAATATGCATTGTTCATTTTGAGCTTAATTAATAATTTTTTCAAAAGATATTAGGTTAACAAATTCACTTACCACTCAGCATGTATAGTGTATTATTTCTGTGGTTTTTTGCTACTCAGAGGGAAGTTATTCAGACTCATTGAATTTTCTTGCTTGTTTCATTGTTGTTTGGTCATTTTGAGGACCTTAGCAGTTCATTGTATATTGTCATTATTCATGCAAGGCTAATCTCTTAACTTTTAGTTTCCCCCTTTATCCTCATTCTCTACTCCCATTCTCTCCCACCCAGGAATTCACACTATTGTACTTGATAAGCTATTTTAAATATGTGTGCATTGGGAGCTGGCCTGGTGGCATAGTGGTTAAGTTCGTGCCCTCTGCTTCAGAGGCCTGGGGTTCACAGTTTCAGACCCTGGGTGCGGACCTAGCACCGCTCATCAAGCCACACGGTGGTGGCATCTCACACAAAATAGAGGAAGGTTGGCACAGATGTTAGCTCAGGGTCAATCTTCCTCACACACACGCACAAAATAATAAATAAATATGTATGCATTTTTGCAAAATATGAAAAGTGGTTGTACCAACTTACATTCTCACCAGCTGTGTGTGAATGTTCCTGAGACAGCACATCACCAAGACTTTATATCTTAACACTTTGAAACTCATTTTGGGGTCTCTAGCAATCAGACAGAGATTGTCTTAAACTATCAGGGTTTGAGCTGATTAAATCAATGGACTCTTTAAGGGGTAGTCCATTCATGATTCTTCTAGTACGTAGCACTTCACTGAACCCAATTTAAACTTTGGAGTATTTTACCAGGACACATTCTCTATGAGGTGCTCTGAACTCCAAGTGTGTTCCCTTCATCCTGAGAGTTTGCCTCTCAGTCTCAATTTTGGAATCAGTAACTGCTTATAAGGGAAAATTCCATGCCCTCCTCTTGGGATCTTGTCCCCACCAATCGTCTCCAGTTGGTAGCTCACCATTGATTTCAGTGGGTAGTTGTATCCATGTGTGTGTGTTTCTCAGCTTCAGCTCACATTGAATTCCTGATCTCCCATTTCATTCTGTGCATCATGTGAAAATCACAGTTTTCCAACTTGGCAGGGTCCTCAGAGTAAATCTCAGTTAGTCCAAATCCCATCCGCTTATGTACATAACTGGATATACCCTGCAGTTGAGAAGCTTAAGTGAAAAGTATTTTGATATATTATGAATTCAGTGCTGTGCTTTAAGAAATATCTGTGGGGCTTAAGCCAAAGTATCTTTAATTGAATATTATTTTATCAGATTTTTGACAAGATTAAAATGATTGAGGTCGTAATTTTTATGCTCATTTACCTAATTCTCTTAGAGACGAGGATGTTATGCAACTTTCCCTAGGTGCCCCTGATAGTAGATGACTGAGGGGGAATCTCACCCAGGGCCAGGCTCTCAAGTCCCGGTGCCCATATCTTTCCATAGTCCCATGGTGCCCCTCCATAGTTATGGGTATAGGTGGAATCCCGGGGGTGGAGAGAAGAATTGGTTTTCCCTCAAACATGGCAGTGAGCAGGGCCACAAGAGGAATGGTAGCCTTGTTTACATGAAACAGTATTTTCTCATCCTCAGGAAAGAATAGGCCCTTTAGGGTCATGTCTGCTTTCTGACCAAGAGCAGTGCTGAGCTCGGATTCAACTACTCTGTGATCAAGGAGCTCCTCTGGACACCTACCTGTGCACCTGAGGCCAGTGGCCTCACAGGAACAAGACATTCAGGACAGGAAGCACGGTGAGATCTGAGGGTGTGTCTGTTCCATGGAGAAATGCTGCAGAGCCCAACCTCCTGAAGAAAACCCACCTCGGTCCAGTCCTTCATTCACAGCGCAGTGGCGGTCGAAGCAGCCCTGGCAGGACTCCAGGCAGAAGCCAACTGTCCCATCTGTCTGGATTATCTGAGAGACCCTGTCACCATCGAATGTGGCCACAACTTCTGTCGATCTTGCATCCAACAGTCCTGGGAAGACCGCTGGGACATGTTCCTTTGCCCCGTCTGCCGTCACCCGTGCCAACAGAGGCACTTCAGGAGCAACGCCCAGCTGGGAAGGATGATTGACGTCGCCAAGCTCCTCCACATCACCAGGAGCAAGAAGAAGAGGCAGGAAGAGAGGCGCTTACGCGAGAAGCACAACCAGCTCCTGACCCTCTTCTGTGAGGAGGACCTGGAGGTGTTGTGTGCCCTGTGCACTCAGCCCCCTGACCACCAGGGCCACCAGGTGAGGCCCCTGGAGGAGGCCGCCTCTCATCACAGGCAGAGACTCAGCAGTTACATCGAGCCCCTGAAGAAGCAGGTGGCAGATGTTCAGAAATTAATAAGCATTCAAAGCAAAAAGCCCTTGGAACTGAGAGAGAAGGTGAAAAATCAGAGACGGAAATTAGCCTCTGAGTTTGAGCACGTGAACCGCTCTATAGCACGTGAGCAAGAGGCGGTTCTGGCAAGGCTGGCTGAGGAAGAGAGGGACATTCACCGGAAACTCAGTGCAAACATTACCGCATGTTCAGACCACATTTCCACCCTCAGAGGCCTACTGAAGGAGGTGGCAGAGAGGTGCGCGATGTCCGAGGTGAGACTGCTGACCGACATCAGGAGCATCCTCCACAGGTGCGAGCGCCTGGACCCCCCAGCTCCCTACTCGATCCAGTTAAGGAAAGAGGGGTGCAGCCTCCCTCCGCAGTATTCGGCTCTGCGGAAAATTATTCAGAAATTTAAAGAAGAAGTTACTCTGGATCCTGAAACAGCACATCCTAATCTGCTTGTCTCTGAGGACAAAAAGGCTGTGACATTTGTGAGGAAAAAGCAAAGAGTTCCTCGCAATCCAAAGAGATTTACAGTGGATCCAGTCGTCCTGGGTTCTGAAGGGTTCGACTGTGGCCGACATTACTGGGAGGTCCAGGTGGATGACAAGCCTGAGTGGGCCGTGGGGGTTTGTACAGATTCCCTTTCCAGAAAGGGAAAGCGGCCCCCTTCAGGACACAGCAGACGCTGGACAATTCAGCTGCAGAATGGTGACTATGTGGCACAAGGCGCTGTTCCTGTCCCTCTTGTGCTGAAGGAAAAGCCCAGAGAGGTTGGCATTTATCTGGACTGTGAGTTGGGTAACATTTCATTTTACAGTTTGAATGACAGGTCTCACATCCATTCTTTCACGGATACATTTTCTGAAGTGCTAAAGCCTTACTTCTGTATCGGACGTGACTCTAAACCTGTGATGGTCTGTGCAGTGAGAGATTATGAAGGATGAACTGTGACTCTGCTTCATTTTCTTCCTGTAGTTTATGTACAGTAGGTAGAATATTGTACAACTGTCAGTGAATCTAGCACCAAAAATTTTTAAAAATCACTTCTATGACTTGAGCACATGAGTAATGTTTCTGCATGTGTCAGGAGTAAGGCACTCACTGCTCCACACTATATTTTCAAGGATGTTTTTATGGGAAACACCTTCAAAGATAGAGATGGCATCTCCATCCAGACTTTCAGGACTCACGCTTCTCTCTTCTCTTTTTCCCCACACCTGGGAAAAGCTGATGAGAAAGCATGGGTGCTCCAGCCTTTGGTGCAGGTGAGAAGTTCAAACCAAACAAGACCCTAGTCGTGCCAGACCCTCCCAACAGCCCCACCCAGTAACCACCATAAACACTTCAGGCTAGTCTCCTCTCCCTGGGCCCTCAAGTCATTTTGGACCTTCTTGGGTAACCACCCTGCTTTCCCCATAAACCTCATTATATGAGCAATAAACATTTTCATATCCTTCTGGTGTGTGTGGCATCAGCCGTCCTGACACTGAACCAAATTTTGAGTGGTGATCCAGCCTGGCCTTACAACCTGGTCTTAACACTTGACATTCTGAGCAGGCTCATGGAGATGTTGACTACCATCTTCAGGGACTTTCTCCTCTTTCTTTGGCTCTGCTGACCAAGGCAAGTGTACACTTTCAGCATTTATGCTCTTACTTGCAAATCAGCCCACTTTTAATGGGGTCCCCTCTAAGAATAGTCTCTAAGACAAAGGAAGGAAGGGAGGAAGAGAGGAATGGAGGTGAGGAGGCAGGCAGGGAGGGAAGAAGGGAGGAAGGAAGAAAGGGAGTGGGGGAGGAAGGTAGGAAGGAAGGAAACTGGATTCAGGAGGAGGAAGCAAAGAACTAGAAGACAGATCCACAATTTGACCTAATTGGAAATCCAAAATTTACTAAATTATCTATAGAACAAAAAAGATAAAACGATGAGACTCTTGGGGGCTGGCCCGGTGGCCAAGTGGTTAAGTTTGCGCACTCCGCTTCAGTGGCCCAGGGTCTCGCCGGTTCGGATCCTGGGCATGGACATAGCACCACTCATCAAGCCATGCTGAGGTGGCATCCCACATGCCACAACTAGAAGGACACACAACTAAAAATATATGACTACGTACCGGGGGCTTTGGGGCGAAAAAGGTAAAATAAAATCTTTTTTTTAAAAATGAGGTTCTCCTTTGTGCCTCCATAACCTAGATGCTGACTTAGTGGGATCCCACTAAATTCAAACATGGTACTCCCTATAATGTTAGTGATGTTACTGAAATAAAACAGACATCAAAGATGTATGCCTCATCTTAATCATCAGAACTGTCGCCTTGCCTAAATTCTCCATGGTCATAGCACACATTGTCCTAAAACGTCCAAGAGAAGGCATGATGATCTGACCCAGTGAGTAATTAATTAAAATCAAGTCATTGGCACTTACAAATTGGCTTCACAAAATGAGACCTTATGGATGCCCCCACCCCTAGTTAAAATAGATAATATGACTAATCGTTAATTACAACAGGGCATTCAAGAATTGAAACCCATTATGCAAGATCTATTCAGAGTAGAGTTATTATCCCCACTGCTTCTCTGTTTAACCCAAATTTTGCCTGTTCTTTAACTTGAAAAGAATGGATGGCATCTCACAATGAATTACTACAACCTTAAGCTGTGGTCCTGCCCAATGTTGTCATAATTACTAATTCCATCCAATCAGCAATGGGTAAATATCTGTCTATTATAGATTTGGCCAATATGTTCTGTTTAGGGCTTATTTTAACAGCCCCAACAGCTTCCAGACATAATTTTCCTTCACCTCCAAAATGATCTCATACATTCTACCCAGAAATCCTGGGTGCCTCAATGGCTTTGTCTTGGCACACCATCTTTGATGGCAAGATTTTTATTGCATCCAACTTTCTCTAGGAGTACCATTATGATTTACAATTATGACATCCTCCTCTAGAGATTCATTTGAACACTCAACTTTGGTTAATTTCCTGAAAATTACTTGGGAAACCAAGGTCATCTCTATCTTTGACACTGTCAAGAAATGGTTATTGACACTTTCAAAATCCACAACATTCCCTGACTTCAAAATATATTACAAATCTATAGTAATCAAAACAGCATGGTACTGGTACAAGAACAGACACACACATCAATAGAACAGAATTGAAAGCCCAGAAATAAAACCATGCATCTATGGACAGCTAATCTTTAACAAAGGAGCCAAGAACATACAATGGAGAAAGGAAAGCCTCTTCAATAAATGTTGCTGGGAAAACTGGACAGCCACATGCAAAAGAATGAATGTAGACCATTATCTTTCCCCATGCACAAAAGTAGACTCAAAATGGACCAAAGACTTGAAGGTGAGACCTGAAACCATAAAACTTCTGGAAGAGAATATAAGCAGTACAGCCTTTGACATCAGACTTAAAAGGATCTTCTCAAATACCGTGTCTACTCAGACAAGGGAAACGAAAGAAAAAATAAACAAGTGGGACTTCCTCAGAGTAAAGAGCTTCTGGAAGGCAAAGGAAACCAAGATCAAAATGAAAAAACAACCCACCAACTGGGAGAAACTATTTGCAAATCATATATCCAATGAGGTTAATCTCCATAATATATAAAGAACTCACACAAATTAACTACAAAAAAATAAACAACCCAATCAAAAAGTGGGTAGAAGATATGAACAGACATTTTTCCAAAGAAGATGTATAGGTGGCCAATAGGCACATGAAAAGATGCTCAACATCACTAATCATCAGGGAAAGGCAAATCAAAACTACACTTAGATATCATCTTACACCCATTAGAAAGGCTGTAATCACCAAGACAAAAAACAACAAATGTTGGAGAGGTTTCAGAGAAAAGGGAACCTTCATCCACTGCTGGTGGGAATGCAAACTGGTGCAGCCACTGTGAAAAACAGTATGGAGATTTCTCAAAAAGTTAAAAATGGAAATACCACATGACTCAACTATCCCACTACTGGGTATTTATCCAAATGACTTGACATGAACAAGTCAAAGAGACTTATGCACCCCTATGTTCACTGCAGCATTATTCACC
Organism: Equus quagga; assembly: GCF_021613505.1. Classification (NCBI taxonomy): domain Eukaryota; kingdom Metazoa; phylum Chordata; class Mammalia; order Perissodactyla; family Equidae; genus Equus; species Equus quagga. The sequence continues at coordinate 50,666,026 of NC_060269.1, read as the reverse complement.
ATAGCCAAGGAGTGGAAGCAACCCAAGTGCCCATTGACTGATACTTGGATAAAGAAGATGTGCTATATATATACAATGGAATACTACTCAGCCATAAAAAAGACAAAATCATCCCACTCACAACCACATGGATGAACCTTGGGGCATCATGTTAAGCGAAATAAGCCAGACAGAGAAAGACAAACACCATATGATTTCACTGATATGTGGAAGATAAACAAACTTATGGACAAAGAGAACAAATTAGTGGTTACCTGGGGACAAGGAGTGGAGGGCACAAGGGGTGAAGGGGCATACTTACATGGTCTATGACAAATAATAATGTACAACTGAAATCTCACTATGTTATAAGCTATTATGACCACAATAAAACACAAAATCCACAATGTGAAAACAAGCCCAACATCTTTTAGGCCTTTTTGGGTTCTGGAGGCACATCTTGTGAAAGAAGGAGAAAGAAAGAAGACAGGAAAGAAGAAGGCAGCCTGTGGAGAGTCCCATGTTTGGGGGACCTGAGGCCTCTCGACAACAACTAGCACCAGCTTGCCAGGCATGTGAGTGAGCCACCCTGGAAATGAATCCTTCAGTACCAGTCAGCCTTCAGATGCCAGCAGCCCCAGCCAACATCTTGACTGCAACATCACGAGAGACGCAGAGCCAGAACCAACCAGCTAAGTCACTCTCTAATTCCTGACTCACGACATGGTGGCTGGCTTTTTTTTTTAAACATGTTTTATAATTTAAAAAAATCTTTCTAAACTTTTTTTAAGATCTTATTTTTTTCCTTTTTCTCCCAAAGTCCCCCAGTACATAGTTGTGTATCTTTTAATTGTGGGTCCTTCTAGTTGTGGCATGTGGGACGCCGCCTCAGGGTGGCCTGATGAGCAGTGCCATGTCCGCGCCCAGGATTCGAACTGGCGAAACCCTGGGCCACCGAAGTGGAGTGGGCAAACTTAACCACTTGGCCACGGGGCCGGCCCCCTATCATTTTATTAGAAATAATTTCAAATGGATTATGAAGAAAATTTATTCGTTGAGTTTGATCAGTTTTCCAAAAACTCTTAATGAAGATATGTTCACCAATAAACAATAAGGCATCAGCAGAACTATCATATATTGGACAAAGAGGCTTATACAACATGCAACATAAAACAGATATAAAGGAAGACAATCTGAATATTAAAAATCATCTCAATATGAATTCTTTGCAACCAGCACAGAACTAATTAGCGATCAAATCCAAACCACACCAAGGCAAGCTTGGCTGATGGAAGCCAGGAGTCAATCACAGGGGAAACAAATAAGTTCCACAGTGCAAGAGATCTGAACAGTGTTTTGGAGCATTTCCCTGGCTGGTACAAGCAGTACTGGAAAATCTTTTGGGCAAGGGAGAAAAATAAGGACAAATGGAATGCTACATTTTTTAAACAAGCAGCCTGACCCAGAAATGATAAAGGTATTAGAAAAGTAGCAATGGGATAACTTTAAAGCATTCAATAGAAAGCAAGATGGAAGCTGCAATGACAGTTTCGGAAATCTCTCACCGTCATTACTCCCCAAAAGGTCTTATTGTTTACACAAGTCAGCCCTATTCAAAGAAGGCACTGCCTAATTTCTTCTTGCTGCCTGTAGCAAAATGGGAGAGGAGATAGATAAGCTAACAAAGCTGGGACTTGCTGGTTTGGAAAATTCCTAGGCAAGTGATTCTAAGATTAAGAAATGACTTTTGGGCAAGGGTCAAAACCAGGGCACTGTCACGAGAGTATGTTCTAAAAATGCAGCTGAGGGTCTGGCTCAAAAATCCTTTGTTAAATTGTCAGAAAGATCTAAGAATGTGCCTCAGAGAACTGCTAGTCAGACAATAGGACATAAAAGAAGCCTCAATTGTTGCAACAGAACCCTAACATAGAGAAGAGCTTATTTTGAAGAAATTTGTGGATGTAACTGTTGTTTAATGAGTGAAGCCCCAATAAATTTCATTTATTAGCTCAGCAACACTGGAAAACTGATCTCTTTAAATATTAGCTTGATCTGTAACATGGGCAATAACAACATTTAACTAAGAATGCAATTAAAGTATTTCTTTTTTTTTTTAAAAGTTGGCACCTGAGCTAACATCTGTTGCCAATCTTCTTTTTCTTTCTTTTTCTTTTTTTCCCTTCTTCTCCCCAAAGCCCCCCAGTACATAGTTGCACATCTTAGTTGTGAGTGCCTCTGCTTCTGCTATGTGGGATGCCACCTCAGTGTATCCTGACGAGTGGTGCCATGTCCTCGCCCAGGATCCGAACAAGCAAAACCCCAGGCTGCTGGTGCAGAGTGCAGGAACTTAACCACTCGGCCATGGGATCAGCCCCTGAAGTGTTTCTTAAATACTCAAATATTTGATAAGAGTATAACAAACATTTTGTTCCATGATCAATAGAGAAACACTTTAAAATATACAAATTACACACAAAGAAAATTAAAGCACTCACAATTTCATTATCCAAAGGCTTTTTTATTGGGTCTCAGCATAAATTATATTATGTATAGTTTTTTAAACTGCTTTTTTAAAAGAAAATGAACACATAAATGGGTTCATTCAATCATTAATTCAATAAGCTTTTATTGAGTACTGACTATGAGCTATCGTACTACAAGCCAGGAATACAAAGATAACGTGACATTCTCTGCCACGAGGTAGCTGACAGTGTAGAGGGGAAAGAATGAGGATATCTGTAATTTTGGCCTGCCTCTATATAAATGGCAGTTCATCCAGGAGAGAGTATAAAAATTACCTTTTAATCAATAGCCCAGATACTGTACTTTAAGCAAGTGCAATGAAAAGCAAGTCTCTCTTTCTAAAGAGAGGGACTCATTCTAAAAAGTGCTTCTGAAACACTTTCCAAGTGTTACCTGGATCTGAAAATTCTTATAATTTTATTTAACCAGGCCTTGGGTTCAGCATAGATTTTTAGCTTAATTTATTTTTCTATAAATATTAGCTCTCATGTTACACATCCACTTCAAATGGATTAACCAACCAGCTGATATTTTTCGATCTACAGGTACTTAAGTTCAATCATCATCTATTTTTAAATTAGCATCCATAAAAGATTAGTATATTTCTAAATCCTTGTCTTTGAACTTATCATCATTTAATTGCTTCAAAGAATAAAACTGTGAAAGTTTTAAGCTAGCAAGCTTATTTTTAAATAATGTAATTTTGTGATACTTTCCAAGACAATTTCTTTCACTTTGGTAAGAGTTATCTAATTTCCTTGCCGCTCAAGGGAGAACTTATTTAACTCTTGAAATATATTTAAAATAAGAGTCACATAATTTTACAATATTTAAATTTTGAGTTTGAATTTTTCATTGATTTCAGAGAAATTTAACAATGGTAGCAAATACCACACAAACTCTTTTAACATAATTTAATTTTGAGATCTTTCATTTCAGAAGTTCCTTTTAATTACATTAATAGCTCTGAGGGCAACAATAGTTTATTTGTGTCTCTTTGACAGAAGATTCTTGTCCACTGTGTTCTTGATAAACAACGCAATGAATTGCTGAAGCACTGCTCCTACTTTTTAAAAGTTGGCTAAAAATCACTTTGTCTAACAACCATAAGTGGTGCTCTATCAGATGCACAAGCAAATGGCACTGGAAAAGAGAATGCATTTTCTTTCTTTTTTTTTAAAGATTTTAATTTTTTCCTTTTTCTCCCCAAAGCCCCTCGTACATAGTTGTATATTCTTCGTTGTGGGTCCTTCTAGTTGTGGCATGTGGGACGCTGCCTCAGCATGGTTTGATGAGCAGTGCCATGTCTGCACCCAGGATTCGAACCAACAACACTGGGCCGCCTGCAGCGGAGCGCGCGAATTTAACCACTCGGCCACGGGGCCAGCCCCTGAGAATGCATTTTCTATTAAATCATTGTTTTAAATATTGATGATGACTTTATATTCATGGCTAATAATTCTAAAAACTAATTTGGTTCTTCATTCTTTACAAACTTTACATATGTCAGCATGAAGCTTCACTTTCTTTCAGTATTCTTTCATCAAGTTGTAACAAAAATTTCTCTTGACAACTTGTTTTTGTCATCTTTCACCATATCCATGATTTTTCAATGCAAATATCATTGCTTACTTTTCTTTGATAAGGAGGGAGATCTGGGATCGACCATCAGCATGTAGGTGTTAGGTGAAGACATGGGCCATGATAACGTTACAGAGGGATTCTCGACATATTCAAATCTGAATGGCTGTTAAAAACCACAGGTCCAGGTTCCATAAGCCTCGAATTCTTTTACACCCCTCGCCCCTCCAAAGAAGCCTGCCTCCACACCCTCCTATCCATCACCCTATCCCAAAGCGCAGTTCAGAATCACAACAGAGAAAGGAGAGCTTATTTCCAGGACTGTGCTCAGCTGCAGGGGGAACTTGAGGAGTGAGAAAATAAGCTGAGTACCATTGGTGGAAATCGAGACAGCCAGAACAGAACCCTGGAAAACACCCACATCCAAGAGGCAGACAGAGAAAGAAGAATCTGCAAAACAGACTGAGGACTAGCAAAAGAGGGACAAGAACACTTCAGAGGACTTGAAACCGAATCCTGACGAAATGACTAAGGATAGTTTCAGCTGAATGAGAGAGAAAAGTGTGAAGAAAATGAAATAAGGGTTATTCTTCCATGGAATCGGTGTGGAGAAGATGCAACCAAAAGAACAATTCTGTCCCCAGTTCTCCTAGATGATTCTATCTGGATTATGCCCCCTAAAACAAAGGAGATGAATATACTTACAGGGATTAAATGCAAAATAGAAGAGGGTTCTTGGGTTAGGAGAAAATCCATTTGTTTTGTTTTCCCAATGAGATGAACACTGATAGAGGGGCAAAAAAAACCCCAACAACTCTGCATACTGAATATTTTAAAACTGATTTATTTTTCAGGGTGATGAACAAGAAAGTAAAGACTAATCAGAAAATTCAAAGGACCTTCTCATTTGACAATGTGATGGTTTTTTGATGTGTCAACTTGGCTAAACTGTAGAGATGGAAAGAAGGGCATCAGCAATTTTGTAGCATATATACATCTTCTCCTGTCATTCAAACCCTAATCTAGGTGCTGCTCTGAAGGAATTTGGCAGATGTAATTAAAGTTCCTGATCAGCTGACTTTAAACTAGGGAGATTACCCTTGTTTAACCTAATAAGGTGAGCCCTTAAAGGGGACTGGGCTTTTTCCGGCAAAAGGCCCCCACACTGCAGATGGTTCTCCAATGGCTCCCTCTCCTGGATCTTCTCTTCCTGACTGCCCGTAGATAGCAGCTTCTACCCTTGCCCTTGGGATCCCAGCTCCCACAACCGCATGAGCAGTTTCCTTGTAATAAATCTCTATACACACGCGTGCATGCACATGCACATGCACCTTACTGGTTTGGCTTCTCTGGCTGAACTCTGATATAGACACCATGGGCAGTGTCATCAATTTGAATAACTCTAATTACCTTACTTCTTCTAAAGAGTTCCAAGTCTGCATTTTTAGCTTAGGCCACTCTCCTAGACTTCAAATCAGTAAATTAATTTTGAATCTCAAATGTACCAAGCACCTAATACATTTAAAACTGAACTCACCTTGCCTGCTCTAATGGTGTTTGCTGTTTCGGTGGCTCTACTGAGAAGCAACAAACTGGGGAGTTGACAGTCACCACCAAAACCTTGCTGTGGTCACCATGTATTCTCCCCAATGTTCTTATTATTTAACCATTTGAAAAATATTTGAAAACACAGAAAAATACCAAAGAGAGCAGAAAATCACACTTAATCCCACCACCTAGATACAAGCAGGATACAAAATTCAATTGCCTACTTTCAGACAATTGTGTCTGTTGATGTATTTTTGAGTGCCTGAGGTGTCATTTAGCAAAAATGGTCTCCTTTTTCTTACTGTTAGCCTGCTCTATGCCCCCACTTAATATATAACGTGGTTGCATTAGTTTTCAAGGGCTGCTGTAGGAAATTACCACAAACTGTGTGGCTTAACTCAACAGAAATTTATTCTTTCAGTTTTGGAGGCTAGAAGCCCCAAATCAAGGTGTCAATGGGACCATGCACCCTCTGAAGGCTCTAAGAATCCTTCCTTGCCTCTTCCAGCTTCTAGAGGCTCCTGCAATCCTTGGCGCTCCTTGGCTCATGGCTGCATCCCTGCAATCTCTACTCTTGTCTTCACATGCTGTTCTCCTCCATGTGTCTGTCTGTGTCCTCTCCTTTTCTTAAAAGGACACCAGTCATTGGATTTAGGGCCCATCCCAATACAGTATGATCTCTTCTTAACTAATTATATTGGCAAACATCTTATTTCCAAATAAAGTCACCTTCTGAGGTACTGGGTAGACGTGAATTTTGTGGGGACACTGCTACCATGGTATTCTTTAATATCATAAAAATCCTTACCTAAACTGGAAATATGTTTATTGAAAAAATGTATATTGGCTGTGAAATAAAGGACAAAGTGAAAATGTACCAATGACCCAGAAATAACACAATACTATTTTCATACTTTCCTATTGTACGCTCACATTTTTAACATAGCTATTTAGAAGACAAATGTTTAATGGGTGCCTCCTAATTGTTAGGCATTGTTCTCAATGTTGGGGAAATTATGATGAACAAACCTAAGCAGACACACATAAATACAGATGAAAAATAAATGTGTAATATGTCAGATAATGATGAATGATCTATAAAAGAATAGTCAGGGTAGGACATAGTGACAGAACGTGATACATTTACACAGGCTGATCATGAAAGGTCTCATGAATTTTGAGCAGTAATCTCATATTATACTATTTTATTTTCTCCACAGAATTATTTTGATTTTTTCCAATCAATATGTTTGTTGCTACATTTCCCTTAAACAGCTGCATGATAGCCCATTGTATGTATGTACTGTAATTTATTCAAATATCCCCCTGATGATAGTCTTTTAACCTTTTCTGGTGTTTTCTGGTGTTTAGAAAGGAAAACAGAAATTCGATACACATCGTTTTGATTTCTAGTAGTATTCGTAGATATAATTTCTTGTAAGTGTTGTTACTGGTACAACGACAGAATCCAATTTAAATTTGGAAAAATATAGCTTGTTTGCTTCCAAAGTGTTATACCAGATCACCTGCTTACCGACAAGAATGCCATCTGCCATGCTTCCCATTCCTAAGCAAGGAGTATTTTCAAGTTCTACAAATCTGTTTATGAATTTCCAATCTGATTTTTTTTTTAAGATTTTATTTTTCTTTTTTTTCCCCAAAGCCCCCTGGTACATAGTTGTATATTTTTAGTTGTGGATCCTTCTAGTTGTGGCGTTTGGGACGCTGCCTCAGCATGGCCTGATGAACCGAGTCATGTCCGCGCCCAGGATCCGAACTAGCGAAACCCTGGGCTGCCGCAGCAGAGCACACGAACTTAACGACTCGGCCACGGGGCAGGGCCCTCCAAACTGATATTTTATTAGCATGTTTCAACATTATTTACAATACTGTTGGCCAATTTATCTTGCTTTTGTGTCCTTTAACCATCTTGAGTCACGTATTATTGGTTTTCTTATCTCTTTCCCATGTTGCTGAAACTCTTTATAGATTATGAATCATAATCTGTAATGGAAACATTCATTCTACAATGCAAATATTCTTGGCACTTTCATTTACATTCAAATTTTTGGCAGTATTTTATGACTTTGGGGTTTAAGAGCATATATAAAAACCACCTTCCTCAAAGATTAAATATATATTTAAGATCTCCTGAAATACCATTAGTCTATTTTTATGCTTAAACTTTTAAGGTAGAATTTAATATTGTATATGAGAACTACAAAATACCAGAAGTCAGAATTAATCTCCAAGTTATCTCCTACACAGATTAGTTCCTAACAGTGTTTAATACAGTCAGTAGCTTAAAATCAAAAGAGCAATTATGGAAATTACGCATCAATTTTGAAACATCTTACATTTACTGGCTTAAGATATTCTGGTTGTCCAAGGATAAAATGTGCCAAATACTGTAATTAGGTTCATGCTGCATGTTCATAAGTCAGAAGAAGGAACCCATAGGGAGTATTACCATTATTCACTGGTATCACTGGCAGTCTGGGAAGGTGAGGAACCTGCACTGGGTTAGACTGGTTCTACATGGTGGAGCCTGAAATCTCATACTTGCAGCGTCTCACTCAAAACCTCTTTTGTCAACCTCAGTTTGGGTAACTTGGGAAGTGCGAGAAGACAGGGGACTGGAGGGGCCTGCTGAGTGGAGGCAGGGTCCACTGTGGTGGTGGAATGAGACTTAAGGGTGGGGCCAGAAATCTGTGCTGGGCTGGAAGGCTGAAAGAGGGCACTCAGCCCAGAGGGATGGGAGTGGGTGGCAGAAAATGAACCAACCAACCATCCTGGGTTCCTTGAGAATGCAGACTAATGGCCCACAGGAGGACTCTGTGCCTCAAACCCGCGCCAGCTACTCTGCTGTGGCTGCTACTCCAACCGGTGTCAGATCTGTGGAATCCAGAACCGACCAGAGGATGGGGTGGCTGGGGTAACTGGCCAAGGCTTTGGGGTGCCTCTGGATATAGTCTCTACAATTCTGACTTCTGTCTTCATCACTTGTAAGCAGAAGAAATTTGTTTTTTCTTCCTCTATTTTATAAATTATCAATAAAATAGTATTGAAAATACCTACTCCCTAAGGATGTAATGAGAATTGTAAAGTGCTTTTGATACGCAAAGATGAAAGAATTATGTTCTTACCAGGCCCCAGCTTACACGGCAAATAATTGAATGCTTTACACATTAAAACTTTACTGAAATGATGTATATATATCTCTTTTTCTTTTTTTCTTATTGCAGGAACCTTGTTTTATAACATTATATAACTTTCAGGTGTACATTGTTATATACTGCATTTTCTGTGTAGATTACATGATGTTTACCATCCAAAGACTAATTACAGTCCATCACCACACGTGTCTAATTACCCCTTTTGCCCTCTTCCCTTCCCTCTTCCCTCTTCCCCTCTGGTAACCACCAGTCCAATCTCTGTTGCTATGTGTTTCTTGTCATTTTTATCTTCTACTATGAGTGAGATCATACAATATTTGACTTTCTCCCTCTGACTTATTTCACTTAGCATAATACCCTCAGGCTCCATCCATGTTGTCACAAATGGCTGGATTTAGTCATTTCTTATAGCTAAGTAGTATTCCATTGTGTATATATACCACATCTTCTTTATCGATTCATATTTTGATGGGCACCCTAGCTTGCTTCCAAGTCTTGGCTATTGTCAATATGCTGCAATGAACATAGTGGTGTATGTATCTTTATGCATTCATGTTTTCAAATTCTTTGTATAAATACCCAGCAGTGGAATAGCTGGATCATATGGTAGATCTATTTTTAATATTTTGAAGATTCTCCATACTATTTTCCATAGTGGCTGCACCAGTTTGCACTCTGATATATATCTTTTTAAGTCCAACAATACTACGAGGTTTACAATAAAAAAGAAAAGTGTGCTGGCCCATGCCATCATATCCCAAATTCCTGTTTCATAGAGGCATGATATATTTTTCTAAGTAATAGTGTTTTACCTTACTATTTCTCTATAACTATGTTGTAATGTTTAATGTTAGACCGTTTTTTTTTTTTTTTAATTAACATTCTATTAAGTAAACTGAGAATTTAGGTCTCTCATACCACTCAGGCACATACTCTTTCTTTCCTTGGAAGTGCCTAAATACATTTATATAATAATTGGATTCATACATTCATATGACTACATAATTGTTCATAGCTGAGCCACCTAGGTACTATGATTATATTTCCTCTGATACACAAATTTTTCTACTGCAATTGAAATTGCCTAATTTCTTTAAAGAGGAGAAATTACAACAGATACCACAGAAATACAAAGGATTATAAGAGAATACTATCAAAAACTATATGCCAACAATTTGGACAATCTAGAGGAAATGGATAAATTCTTAAGACTCTTACAACCTTCTAAAACTGAACCAAGAAGACATATAGAATCTGAATAGACCAATCACGAGAGATTGAAACAGTATTCAAAAACCTCCAAAAAACAAAAGTCAAGGACCAGATGGCTTCTCTGGAGAATTCTACCAAACATTCAAAGATTTAATACCTGTCCTTCTCAAACTATTCCAACAAATTGAGGGAGACAGAACACTTCCTAACATATTCTATGAAGCCAACATCACCCTGATACCAAAGCCAGATAAGGACAACACAAAGAGGGAAAGTTACAGGCCAATATTGCTGATGAACATAGATGCAGAAATTCCCAACAAAATATTGGCAAACTGAACACAGCAATACATTAAAAAGATCATACACCATGATCAAGTAGGATTTATACCAAGGATGCAGGGATGGTTCAATATCTGCAAATCAATCAATGTGATACATCATATTAACAAAATAAAAAATAACTACAGGATCATCTCAATAGATGCAGAGAAAGCATCCGACAGGATCCAACATCCATTTATGATAAAAAGCCTCAATAAAACAGGCATAGAAGCAAAGTACCTTTAACAATAAAGGCCATATATGACTAATCCACAGCCAACATCATACTCAACAGGAAAAAACTGAAAGCCATCCCTCTGAGAACAGGAACAAGACAAGGGCACCCACTTTCACCACTCTTATTCAACATAGTACTGGAGGTTTTGGCCAGAGCAATTAGGGAAGAAAAAGAAATAAAAGAGGTCCAAGTAGGCAACAAAGAAGTGAAACTCACTGTTTGCAAACAACACAATTTTATATATAAAGAACCCTAAAGAATCTATTGGAAAACTATTAGAAACAACTACAGCAAAGTTGCAAGGTACAAAATCAACTTACAAAAATTCAGTTGCATTTCTATACTGTAATAATGAACTAAGAAAAAGAGAACTGATGAATACAATCCCATTTACAATCACAACAAAAAGAATAAAATACCTAGGAATAAATTTAACCAAGGAGGTGAAAGATCGATATGATGAAAACTATAAGACATCATTGAAAGAAACTAATGATGACATAAAGAAACAGAAAGATATTCCATGCACATGGATTGGAAGAATAAATATACTTAAAATATCCATACCACTTAAAGCAATTCACAGATTCAATGCAATCCCAATCAGAATCCCAATGACATTCTTCATAGAAATAGAACAAAGACTCTTAAACTTCATATGGGGCAACCAAAGACCCTGAATAGCTAAAGCAATCCTGTGAAAAAAAGAACAAAGCTGGAGACATCACAATCCCTGACTTCAAAATATACTACAAAACTACAGTAATCAAAACAGTATGGTACTGTTACAAAAACAGAGACACAGATCAATGGAACTTAACTGAAAGCTGAGAAATAAAACCACACATCTACAGACAGCTGATCTTCAACAAAGGAACTAAGAACATACAGTGGAGAAAGGAAAGTTTCTTCAATAAATGGTGTTGGGAAAACTGGAGAGCCACATGCAAAAGAGTGAAAGTAGACCATTATCTTGTGCCATACACAAAAATAAACTCAAAATGGATCAAAGACTTGAAGGTAAGACGTGAAACCATAAAACTCCTAGAAGAAAATACAGGCAATACACTCTTTGACATCAGTCTTAAAAGGATCTTTTCAAATACCAAGTCTACTTGGACAAGGGAAACAAAAGAAAAAATAAATAAGTGGGAATTCATCAGACTAAGGAGTTTCTGCAAGGCAAAGGAAACAAGGAATGAAACAAAAAGACAACCCACGCACTGGGAGAAAATATTTGCAAATCATATATCCAACAAGGGGTTAATCTCCATAATATATAAAGAACTCACACAACTGAAGGAAAAAAACAAACAACTCTATCAAAAAGTGGGCAGAGGATATGAACATTTTTCCAAAGATATACAGATGGCCAATAGGCACATGAAGAGATGTTCAATATCACTAATTATTAGGGAAATGCAAATCAAAATTACACTAAGCTATCACCTTACACCCATTAGAATGGCTACAACTACCAAGACAAAGAATAACAAATGTTGGAGAGGATGTGGAGAAAAGGGAACCCTCATACTCTGCTGGTGGGAATGCAAACTGGTGAAACCACTATGGAAAACAGTATGGAAATTTCTCAAAATTTAAAAATGGGAATACCACATGACCCAGTTATCCCAGTACTTGGTATTTACTCAAAGGACCTGACATCAACAATTCAAAGAGACTTATGCACCCCTATGCTCACTGCAGCATTATTCACCATAGCCAAGACGTGGAAGCAACCCAAGTGCCCATCAACTAATGATTGGATAAAGACGTGATATATATACACAATGGAATACTACTCAGCCATAAAAAAAAGACAAAATCATCCCATTCACAACAACATGGATGGATCTTGAGAGTATTATGTTAAGCGAAATAAGCCAGAGAAAGACAAACACCATATGATTTCACTCATATATGGAAGATAAACACACAAAGAGAACAGTTTCATGGTTACCAGGGGTAGGGGGTTGGAAGGGGCACAGGGGTGAAGGAGTGCACTCATATAATGACTACTAATGTACAACTGAAAAAAAGTGTGGGAAAAAAATGAACTTCCCATGCACCCTATTTAGGAAGCTACTGAAGGACATTCTCCAACAAAACAAGAGACCAACTTCCAAATGGAAAAACATAAGGAAACAGGAAAAACAAGTCAAGAGATGCTAAGGGCATTCCCAAGATGAAATCTGGGCAGCTGGCTTAGTGAACAACCTGCCTGCACTGGAGCACGTCAGAGGGCTCCTTGAGTAATCTGCAAAATCAATGGGGTAGAAAGATAAATGTGTTTCAATTGAGATTCAGACAACTACAGGGACAGTTTGGGGCTGAATTAAGGATAAGGACAGGAAAACAAAGCAAATAAGAAATATAAGACAACTATTAGCTACAAGAAAACAAAGTTGTGGAAAAATAAAAAAGCGATCATTGCATAATATGTGGCTCAGAAGTGAATGGCATTGATACAGCCAAAATAATGCAAACATCAGAAAACATTCCATACAAAAATGCATAATTCTATTAGGAGAGGCCCATAGAGTGAAAGCTGCTCTAAATTCTCATCTTCCAAAGTAGGACATCAAGTGATAATACCAGAAACTGAAAAATCCAGAAGTGTCACTATTAGCTTGTTATTTTGTGACTATAAAAGTAAACACCCAGAGTGAAGGACTTGAAAGTAGTTGCCTCTGAGAAGCTGGCAATAGTGGTTGTAAAGCAACGGTTGGTGATTCTAATAAATCTTGTCAACAACGAACATGAATAATTCAAACATTAAAACTAGATTAAAAATAAATTTGAGTCAAATTCCCCTCCCTAGAGGAAATCATGAGTTATTCTTAAAAGTATAAAATGTTTAGCTGCATTCAGTTTAACTGAAACGAGGAAGGGGAGAGCAAGCCTGAATACTTCATAGTATATTGAGGGTGGCAGTTGGAGCATCTAGTCTTTATTCAACTCTATGAGGTACATTATTTTTCCATTTTAAAGATAAGGAAACTGGTTCCAAAACCTATAAAGTTCAAAATACTGCAAAACTTTTGCTGTTATCTAGTATTTGTGCTTCCTCCAGAGACCACATATCAACTCTTCTGTGTAATTCTGGAAGGTCCCTTCCAGTTCATGGAGTCCACTCACCTGTCAGGGAAGTTATAAGATCTACTGGCCTCCTGGGATATGAAGTTTAAAGTCAGCACATCTTCTTCACCTGCTCAATGTCCTACCTGAGCTATCTCATAGGAAGCCCAATAGAAGGACTCCCGGACAGCTATGTAGACAACAGTAAGAATTCCCACAGAAATGTCTGAAGCTACCTGCTGGCAGCCTGCTTACTGTCCAATATCCTTCTGAGTAATCTTGATGCCAAGTGTTACCTATGAAAGTCACGTGAGTTAGAATGTCTAGTTGTACATAAGGTGGCCCACTGGTGGCTGTTATATGTTATTAAAGGAGACTTAAATAGATGTAAAGGGCATACTATGTTCATAGATTGGGCAACTCAATAAATGTATCAATTTTCTCCAATTTGATTTATTGCTTGAATATAATTTCAAATAAAGTCTCTATAGTTATGTTTAATTTGCAAGCTGATTCTAAAAGTTATATGGAATAGGCCAAGGTTGTCTTCTCATCTGAAGAATATATGATGAAATTGTCACCAGATATCAAGAATGAGAAAGCATTAATATTTGAGTATGGTATTGGCTCAAGGATAGACCAGTAGAGCAGTAGAACAGATGAGATGTCAGATCCTGGTGGCACTGAAAATCAGTTGGAGAAATGACAGACCTCTGAATAAATGGTGGTGTAACCATTGGTTATTTATACATTGTACATAATCAAATACATAGGCAGGCCCCATTCTATTCCCAAACACAGAATCAACTCCAAGTAAATGATTAAAACGTTTAGAAGCACATCTAGAACATTTTAATGGCCTTGGTGTAGTGTAGGATTTCTTAAAAACCTCAAAAGACTGAAACCAACTATATCAAATTTAAGAACTTCTGCTCAAGACACCATAGTAACAGTAAGATAAACTCGGAGAAGACACCTGCAGTGAATATAACTGTTATAGGACTAAAATCCAGAAAATATAAAGAGCTCTTATAAACCAATGAGACAGACAGACTAAGCGAAAAACAGGGGGAAACAAATAAGAACAGGTATTTTACAGAAGAGAAACAGAAATGATTATTAAACCTTTGAAAATATACTCTATTAGAAATCACAGAAATAATTAAAACCAGAGGTAACATTTAATATCTTGTGAACTACTAAACATTTAAAAAAATCAAGTCCTGTTGATGCAGAGCAGTAAGAACATTTATACTCTTTGGGTGGGCATGTAATTTGGCACAGCACTTTGGAAAATAATTTGACATTATCCAATAAACGTGAAGGTCCAGCAACCTACTCTCTAAAGAAACCAGACGTATAGTTTTCATAGCAGCTGTTTGTGAAAGTCTCAAACTGAGTATCCATCAGAAGTAGAATAAAAACAAAGTAGACCTTAAGCAAATCATGATGAAACTCACATTGTTGAATGAAAAAATCTAAGAATAATTCTGTAATGACTTTATGTAAAATTTAAAAACACGTGGAACTAAACAACATATTGTTTAGGGATACAACCATCCATGGCAAAAGGCTAGGAAAACAATGGAATATCAAACTATGAATAGTGGACGGAACTAGATAGGACCAGGAAGTGAAGAGGCTGGGGTGAGGAACACAAAGAATCTTCAAAGGTGATATTAATGCTCTATTAAATTGAGCGTAATTGAAAACACATGGGTGTTTTCTTCTCCATTATGCTCTACGTTTTTACTGAATATTTCATTAAAAGTATAAATATGCATTCATTGTACATTATTTGCAAAAGTTAGATCTGACCTAAATAAACATCCATCAGTGGGGAAATGATTAGATAATATTAAATTGACAGTATTAAATAGAAATTATTTCATGTGAAGACTGAGGGATATCAAAGTTAGGTAATAAAAGTATAGAAATTCAGAGAGGAAATGTGAGCAGTCAAATGAGGGGTAAAACCAATTATATAATATGTTAAGAATCAGTATTGTGCTGGAGGTCCTAGTAAATGCAATCAAGTAAGAAAAAGGACCTAGATTGTAAAAGAAGTAAAAACATTTTTTATTTGCCTATTACATGATCATCTCTGCAGAAAAGCCAATGGACTGTACTTAGGGATAAATCTGACAACAGATGCTGAAGACATATATACTAAAAACATCAAAATATTGGAGAGAAGTTAAAGACCGAAACAAATGAGTTCATGGATTAGATGCCTCTATATTGTCAAGATGTCAGTTCTCACCAAACTGATCTAAAGATTCACCACAATCCCAAGGAAAAGCTCAGCAGTCTTTTTCATTGATCTAAATTCTTCTAAATGTTACATTTCTGTGATCTCCTGAAAGATGTGATTGCCCAAATAGAGTAATTCTAAGGAGGAAAACACAACTGAATCAACAGGGATTCTGAGGTCAGTTCCCAACATGAGGTGAAGGATGGCAGCTAAAGAGAGCTAGAGGGACTGTTGTCCACATGGGAACAGAGGGAAGATTACCTGTTGATTGTGTGTATATACATAAGTACACGATGTGTGCATATGGTGGGTGCACTATCTCATTTTCCATAGTACTAAGTCAAGATTGACAAAGATGCACACACAGAGTAAAAGAACAAAACATGTTACTGAGAAATATTGAGATAAACAGATGAAAGTTGAAAGTGGCTACCTTTACAGAGCAGGTGGTCCTGGAGGGGTTCATCTACGCCTTTCATAAAGGTTTATTCTTTTTTAAGCATATCTTTCCAATCTTAGAATCTGTAAAGCTCTTTCCAATTGGATCTCACAATTTATCTGTAAAGTAGGCATTATAACCACATTTTTTAGGAGCTGCTGAAACTGAGATAAAAACCATTCTGATTGTTTAAAGGGAAAACTAAAAACGGATATTGTTCAGACTAGATTCACTGGCTTAGTTTTGTCCACTAACTGAAAAGAAAAAGAAACAAGAGTCTGACAATAGTTCATCATTCAGAATCTGTTATTGTACAGATTTTAAGAGGTTTTGAATCAGTTCCAGCATAGAAATAAGGCCAACATGCTTCTGTAAAAGAATCATTAAACATATAGAGAAGAGATCTATCATTCAAATTGTAAAAGGAAACTTCACCCAAATCACAATCCAAAAAAATGCCGATCTTACTAGGTATTACTGCTGGCAAAAGATTAATTTTTTTAGGACCCAATGCAATATAATTACTCTCACTACATCGCCCAATACCCCATAATCCGTCCCGTGCTAACATCAGTTGATTCTGATTCCTCCTCCTCCTGGGAAGAGAGTCTTTACAGACACCCAGGATCCATTCAGGCTTGTCTTTCACTTCCACCTCCCAATACTGCCTGCCAGAATCATACCCCTCAGAACCCAGAACAGCTGTGCACAGATAAAATCTCCTTGGGTTATGAGGTAAGTTTTGCAGTGTATTTCTATATTCCACAGTTTTTCTATCTTCTGAGACAATAAGTTTACGATGTGCTGTTTCAGGATCTAGAATGACATCCACTTGAAATCGCTTAATTTTGTTTAGGCCAGAATATTGTGGAGGAAGACAGTAACCGTATTCTTTTAATTGGAATGAAAAAGGTTCAGGGGCCTTTAAGGTTTTATATCTATGGTACATACTTTTAACATCTGTCAGAAGTTCCAGTTCTGACTTCACATATTTGCTCTGTATCTCCTTTAATAGACATTTTAATGTGGAAACATGATCTGAAAATTTTGTTAGGTTTTCATTTAGTTTTGATAAAATATCCATTTCTTCATCTTCTAATTGCAGAAGAACAGTCTCTTGCTCATTTTGAAGAAACAATGTAAGTTGCTCAAATTCAGACTTTATTTCCTCTCTCCTATATTCTACCTTCTTCTTCAGTTCCAATGATTTTCTGGTTTGCATAGTTATCACTTTTTCAACCCGTTCCACTCTCTCCTTCCACGGCTCAATGTAATGCTCCAACCTTTTCCTATGATAGGCGGCAGCCTTCTCTATGGGCCAAACATAGTGATTCCGGTGGTCAGTGGAGAAACTGCATTGTGCACATAAAACCTCTAGATCCTTCTGACAGAAAAAGGCCAAAAGCTGATTGTGCTTTTCACATACAAGATTCTCTTCCTGCCTCTTCCTCTTGCTTCTTCTTATCTGGAGTAACTTAGCAATTTCAGTCAAATTGCCTAGTTGGAGATTGCTTGTGAATTTCCTTTCTGGACAACAAAATCGGCAAAAAGGGCAGGGGAAGGTATCATTTAGATCCTTCCAGAACATATTGATGCAGGAGAGACAGAAGTTATGCCCACAGCTGATGGTCACTGGGTCTTTCAAGTAGTCCAAACAGATGGGACAGCTAGCCCCTGCTTGGAGGTCTGCCAGGGCTGTCACAAACTCCATTGAGCCGTGAACAAAGGCGATGGGTAAGGTAACACGTCCTTTACTGAGACCTGGCTCTCTAGTGCTCAAGAGTCAGCAGTGGATATCCTCCCCCAGACCTTGCAAACTGAACAGCTTTGTTTCACTGGCTTGGTATATTGATGGCAGCCTCTACAAACTTGTTTATCCCTCTGCCCCTTAGCTTCAGGGTCTAGTGACAAAAACACGCCACAGGCTGCAGTCTATTGCATATGAGAACACACGAGCTGGCCTGCTGCTCTTCCCACTCAATGACGTGAAGTCAAGCTTAATGGGTTTATGGTTCAAAAAAGTGGCCTTAGGTCCAAGACAAGGAATCCTTCCTATGGGTGAGAAAAGATATTAAGTTAAAAATATAATTGCACAATCACCAATATATTAAAACATTTACACAAGAATTATCAATGAATGCTAAAATCATTAGGTGGAAATTCTTGGAAAAAATAAGAATTCACACTTGTAGAGATTCACCTCACACATTTCTTATTAATCAAAACAACAAAAATATGGGACAAACTGACTTTATGTACTTCCTGATATGATGCACATAGTAAGCATACATTGCCTATAAAGTATTTTCACCAAAAATATTCCATCTCAATCTAATCAGGAGAAAATGATGAATCTAACTTAGACTGTGGGGAATTCTACAAGAAAACTGGTACGAATTCTTCAAAATGTAAATGTCACGAAAAGCCAAAAAAAATGTCTAGATTAAGACTAAAGAAATATGACAAACAAATGCAACATGTGATCCCAAACTGAATCTGGGATCTTAAAAGAAAAACTAAAAGAACATTTTGGGGGAAAATGTGAGAATTTTAATACGGATTGTGTATCATATAACATTGTATCAGTATTATTTAATTTATTTGTGTTTAATTTGTAAGTAAAAGTATGGCGGTTGGCCTGATGGCACAGTGATTAAGTTCGCACGTTCCGCTTCAGTGGCCTGGGGTTCACTGGTTAGGATCCCAGGTGTGGAAATGGCACCGCTTGGCAAGCCATGCTGTGGTAGGTGTCCCACATATAAAGTAGAGGAAGATGGGCACAGATGTTAACTCAGGGCCAGTCTTGCTCAGCAAAAAGAGGAGGATTGGCAGCAGATGTTAGCTCAGAGCTAATCTTCCTCAAAAAAAAAAAAAGTATGGGGCCAGCCCTGTGGCTAAGTGGTTCAAGTTCTGTATGCTCTGCTTCAGTGTCCCGGGTTTGCAGGTTTGGATCCCAGGCACAGACCTACTCCACTCACCAGCCATGCTGTGGAGGTATCCCACATACAAAATAGAAGGAAGACGCACAGATGTTAACTCACGGCTAACCTTCCTCAAGCGAGAAAAAAAAAATTAAAATGTCCTTGTTCTTAGGAGAGATACTGAAGCATGGGAGGGAACCATCTTGATGGCTGCAACTTACTTTCAGAAGGTTCAATAATTTAAAAATGTATATATAAACAGAGAAAAAGCAATGATATAGCAAAAGGTTAACAATTGGTGAATCCAGGCATAAGGTATATCTCTGTTTACTGCATATCCTTTCAATTTTTTTGTACATTTGGAATTTTCAAAATAAAAAGTTAGGGGGAAAATTTCCTGGCTTGTGTTCAAGATGCCCACCTACATCCAATTTTAAGCAAATCAAATTCCTCCAAGCTTGTGAGCCACCTAACCATCAACAGTATTCTCTCTCTTCCACTCCCCTTCCTCATAACCAAAGACAGGGAAAATAATATGAGCATGGTTTTGACATTTGAAAGTGGCTTTGCTGTGGTGACCTAGCAAGTTCTTTTACCACCCAGAATTTCTCTTCCTCCTAGCAGAATAGGAAAGATGCAGTACAGGCGTATCTCAGAGGTATGTTCAGTTCCAGACCACCACTATAATGCAAGTTATCACAATAAAGCGATTCACACCAATTTTTTGGTTTCCCAGTGTGTATAAAAGTTATGTTTACATTATACTGTAGTCTATTAAGTGTGCAATAGCATTATGTCTAAAAAAACAACGTACATACTTTAATTAAAAAAATACTTTATTGCTAAAAAATGCTAACCATCACCTGAACCTTCAGCAAGTCATCTGTTTACTGGTAGAGGGTCTTGTAAAAAATGCAGTATCTGTGAAATGTAATAAAACGAGGTATGCCTGCAGGCATACCTTAGAGATATTGCAGGTTCTGTTCCAGAACACTGCAATAAAGCAAATATTGCAATAAAGTGAGTCACAGAAATTTTTGGCTTTCCAAGTGCATATAAAAGTTATGTTTACACTATACTATCATCTATTAAGTATGCAATAGTATTATGTCTAAAAAAAAGTGCATGCCTTAATTAAAAAATATTTTATTGCTAAAAAATGCTAACCATCATCTGAGCCTTCAGTGAATCAGTCTTTTTGCTGGTGGAAGGTCGTGCCTCAATGATGATGGCTGCTGACCAATCAGGGTGGGGATTGCCAAAGTCTGGGGTGGCTGTGGCAATTTCTTAACATAAGACAACAGTGAGGTTTGCTGCATCAATTGACTCTTCCTTTCACAAACAATTTCTCCATAGCATGCAGCGCTGTTTGACTGCCTTTTATTCACAGAACTACTTTAATAACTGGAGTCAATCCTCTCAAACCTTGCTGCTGCTTTACCAACTAAGTTTATGCAATATTCTAAATACTTTGTTGTCATTTCAACAGTCTTCACAGCATCTTCACCAGGAGTAGACTCCATCTCAAGAAACCACTTTGTTGGCTCATCCATAAGAAACAATTCCTCATCCATTCAAGTTTTATGCAATTAAGCAATTCAGTGACATCTTCAGGCATCACTTCTAATTCCAGTTCTCTTGCTATTTCCATCACATCTGCAGTTACTTCCTCCACTGAAGTCTTGAACCTCTCAAAGTCATCCATAAGGGTTGGAATCAACTTCTTCCAAACTCTTGTTAATGTTATTTTGACCTCTTTCCATGAATCACAAATGTTCTTAATGGCATGTACAATGGTGAAACCCTTCCAGGTTTTCAGTTTATTTTGCTCAGATTCATCAGAGAAATCACTATCTATGGCAGCTATAGCCTTACGATATGTATTTCTTTTTTGTTTTTGTTTTTTGAGGAAGATTATCCCTGAGCTAACATCCACTGCCAATCCTTCTCTTTTTGCTGAGGAAGGCTAGCCCTGAGCTAACATCCATGCCCATCTTCTTCTACTTTATATGTGGGACACCTACCACAGTATGGCTTGCCAAGCAGTGCCAGGTCCACACCTGGGATCCAAACTGGCGAACCCCGGGCCACTGAAGTGGAATGCGCGCACTTAACCGCTGCGCCACCAGGCCAGCCCCTGCATTTCTTAAATAATAAAACTTGAAAGTTGAAATTAGTCCTTGATCCAAGGGCTACAGAATGGATGTTGTGTTAGCGGGCATAAAAACAACATTAATCTCATTGCACATCTCCATCAGGGCTATTACCAAGTGCAATGTCAATAAGCAGTAATATCTTGAAAAGAATCTTTTATTCTGAGCAGTAGCTCTCAACAGTGGGCTTAAAACATTCAGTAAACCATGTTGTAAACAGATGTGCTGTCACCCAGGCTCTGTTGTTTCATTTCTAGAGCACAGGCAGAGTAAATTTAGCATAATTCTTAAGAGCTCTAGGATCTTTGGAATAGTAAGTGAACACTGGCTTCAACTTAAAGTCACTAGCTGCATTAGTCCCTAACAAGAGAGTCAGCCTGTACTTTGAAACCAAGCATTGACTTCTCCTCTTTAGCTATGAAAGTCCTAGACGGCATCTTCTTCCAATAGAAGGCTGTTTCACCTACACTGAAAATCTGTTTAGTGTAGTCACCTTCATTAATGATCTTAGCTAGATCTTCTAGATAACTTGCTGCAGCTTCTACACCAACACCTGCCGCTTTAACTTGTACTTTTATGTTACAGAGATGGCTTCTTTCCTTAAACCTCATGAACCAACCTCTGCTACCTTCAAATTTTTCTTCTGCAGCTTCCTCACTTCTCTCAGCCTTCACAGAACTGAAGGGAGTTAGGGCCTTGCTCTGGATTAAGTTTTGGCTTAAGGGAATGTTGTGGCTGGTTTGATCTTCTATCTAGACCACTAAAACTTTCTCCATATCAGCAATAAGGCTGTTTGGCTTTCTTATCATTTGTATGTTCAAGGGAGTAGCACTTTTAATTTCCTTCAAGAACTTTTCCTTTGCATTCACAACTTGGCTGTTTGGCACAAGACGCCTAGCTTTCAGCCTATCTTGGCTTTTCTTCTTCTCTTTTTTTTTAAAGATTGGCACCTAAGCTAACAACTGTTGCCAGTCTTCTTTCTTTTTCCCTGCTTTTTCCCCTGAAATCCCCCCAGTATATAGTTGTATATATTTTTTTAGTTGTGGCATGTGGGACGCCACCTCAACATGGCCTAATGAGCAGTGCGGTGTCTGCACCCAGGATCCAAACCAGTGAAACCCTGGGCCGCAGAAGAGGAGCACTCAAACTTAACCACTCAGCCACAGGGCCGGCCCCAAGCCTTCACTTTTTAAGCTGATTAAATCTTTCCTCTCATTTAAACCTGTCAATATCTCACCATAAGTCAGGACAAAATACTCCACCTGTACCATTCAGAGCCCTTCATATCTCATTATCTTCATCTGGCCATGGTCCCCCAAAGCACTTGGCCTTTATTTTTTTTTTCCACCGGAGGTGTCATGCTCTCCTTCCTCTGCACAAACCACTCCCTGCTTAGATTACCCTTTCCTCACTTCTTTCCTGGGACTAAGGTTTGCTCCTTTGAGAGATTCAGCCAAAGAGAAATGTTTTCTAGGATGGCTTATTATGTGTCAGGCACTAAGCTAAGGGTCTTTCATACAGTCACTGATTCAATTAAGCTCTCAACAACCCTGTAAGTTAGAAGCTATTATCTTCAATTGGAGCTGTAAAAAGATGAGTCTGCAATAATTTGAATACACTTATACAACACTACATTACATGGGATAACCACAGGCATGACACGTCACTAAGCTGTACCAGCCCTTCTTCATACTACCACAGCATCCTATGCATCCCTCTGTATCTAACTCAAAGCACCTTCTATTTTTCCTATTTGATATGTTTGCATTTATTCATGTTTGATGACATATTCCAAAAATTTTTGAGGAAAAAAACAGATTTACTGATTCCAGTACTGTAACAGTGAAAACGGATATAACACAAATTGAGAGGTAGCAATACCTGAGAAAACTGGGTTTTCATCCAACTCTGCCACTTAACTAGCTATATGACCTTGACCAAATTAACTTCTCTGAGCTTCAGTTTTCTTTGCACTAAGTGAGAAATAATACTATGTGACATTGTAATCAGTAAATAAGAAAAGAATGTAAGGCACATGTCACAGTGCCTGGTGTTTCACACACGTACAATGGAAAGTTCTGTAGGACTATCTCATAAAAGCTCTTAGAAATCTAGCTGAATCCACGTTTATTTTATACCACATTACACTTTATTACATTATACATTCCATATACGTGCATACTTACTTACATGTAAAAAGCACTAATTTTTAACCCAAAAACTGCTATGTCTTGTACAGTCACTAAATCTCTGATGACTAGTAAAGGCATTAACTTCCATGAAGCTCACTGTAACAGTATCTTGCAGGAAATTTTCCTACACTAATTTTAGAGGTGCAGGAGTGAAGCTTCAGAATTTTCAAATACACCTTTAATTTTATGTTAAAATACATTCAACTTGTAGTAAACTGCAGCAACAGGGGCCGGCCCAGTGGTGCAGCAGTTAAGTGCGCACGTTCCGCTTCAGCGGCCCAGGATTCGCTGGTTTGGATCCTGGGTGCGGACTTGGCACCACTTGGCAAGCCGTGCTGTGGTAGGCATCCCACATATAAAGCAGAGGAAGATGGGCACGGATGTTAGCTCAGGGCCAGTCTTCCTCAGCGAAAAGAAGAGGATTGGTGGCAGATGTTAGGTCAGGGCTAATCTTTCTCAAAAAAGAAAAAGAAAGAAAGAAAGAGGGGAGTGCATGGGACTGGAGGTAACACTGCATCAAGTGGCCAGGGATTAGAAAACTGAGGCTGAATGAAGTTTTAAGAATCTTGCTCAATGTCACACAGCTAGTAAATTGCAGAGGAATTTAAACTAAATCAGAAGAAAAAAAATACTTTCAAGAACGTCTGTACAAAAAAAGGACTCTAGTATGGTTGAAAGAACCTAACAGATACTCACCAGGTATCACTGTGCCTCCCTCCTCCCAAGCACACAACACAAATCAGTTTTCCTTGCATTCCAGAATCAAGCCATTAAGTAAACAGATCATGAAGTGAACAGAACCAGCTTTGTGGGCACTGCCTACCACCCTAGTTCCAGCTACTCAAATCTCTCCTCTGCAATAGCGTATGAGCCCTCTTTCTACTTCAAAGCACAATGGGGCCTCCCATCATTTCCCTAACTCTGTAGCTAAACTGATCTTTTCAAATACAAATAGTCCTTTTATCTTCCAACTTAAAACATTCCATTGGTTCTTTATTAAACAAAGTAGTTTTCAAACCTTAGCTTGCATCATAATTACCTGTAGGTCTTGACAAAAGATGGCTGGGTCACATCCCTCCTTTCTGGTTCAGCTGGTGTGTTGTATTTCTAAGTTCCCAGGTGACTGCTAGCTGGGGGACCATACTTTGTGAACCACTGCTTTAAGGAAAACTAAGCTTAAAAGACCGTCAAGATCCAACTAGCATCTTCGCCCAGTTCCTCATCAAATCATATATCATAGTTGTGATTTGATTTTACAATGATTTTTGCAATTCCTTAGCTAATGTGTCCCACTTTCCCGCTAGACGGTAAACTTCTTGGTGGTTATGCGCCTCTAGTTTATTCTTGTCCTGGGCAGATAGTGGGTGCTCAAACAGTACTTCATGAATAAACAGAAGGTATGGTAGATTCCTAGCTCTCAGTTTCAACCATTGTCATAATGGATGATTCTTAACACACGTGAGACTAACCTGGCTCACGTGTAAAGTTGAAGTGATAATTCCTCACTCTAAGATCTTTGTGAAGATCAAAGGATGCTTAAACCGACCAGCAGGTGTAGGCTCTGTAGGATAGTGGGTTCTCAAATGGTGGCTACCGCTCCACTCCCTTCATTTCCCACCTCCCTCCCCCGCTCCTTTCCCTCACCAAACACAGTAATTCTCCGGGGACAACGAATGTAGCAATTCCCAAATTCTCCTTCAGATAAAAATCTTAATAATTCAATTAACGCAGGCTCCCCATCCTCATACTGAACCCCCAGGTCTGGGACCCGGAAGCTGTGGTTTTCACAGGATCTTCGCCAGAGAGAGACTGAGGGTGAGGCGATCCACTCGAGTTCAAGCTGCGACCCGAGGTCTGGCGCACAGCGTTCAGCTCAGGAAGCCCCTGCTCAGCTAACCCGCACGACAGCCGCGCCTGGCCCGCTTCTGCAACCCTCCCAGCTTACCTGGAACAGATGGCTCAGCCCCTCTCAGACCTGAGACTGCAGAACCCTCAGAGCCGGTGCAGCGTGGGACCGAGACTCCAGCAAGCCTGGGGTGGGCGGGTTCCTCGGTAGAGGCGCACACTCAGCCCGCACGGTGATTGGCCGTTCCCCCGGAAGTGGGCAGGTAATGGTCTGCATGTGCCCAGTGACCCCGATGGAGGAGGAAAACCGGAAGAGATCCTGAGCATAGCCCGGGGCGCTTCCCTCAGTGATCAGGCCGTTGTTGGCTTCGACTAAGCATTTAATTCTCAGTGGCTCCTTTTCAGATTCTTACCATTTTTATTCCTGTGAGCAACTGGAGGATCAAAGTAAGGGGGCAGGCTGGTTTTAAAAGCGTCACCACCACACCTTCCTCCTCTCAAACACTAGGAAGGGAGAGCTTTGCGGCGGACCTGGTTCCCTTAGTCTGGGGTTGTGGGTGAGGATGTAGAAAAACCTTGAAAGAGGAACAGTCGCCTCTGTGGATCAATTTGCATCTCTATGGGTGAGTGGGTGGGTCTGTCCCACCCGGTAAAATTGTGCCCCACCTCAGCTCAGGCTCCCTGAGGTTTCGCCTGAGGAAGTGACATTTAAGGTGAAATTCGAGGAATGAATTTGAGTTATTGAACAAATTCGAGGGTAAAAGTCTTCAAGCCTTAAGGAAGAGCCAATGAGAAGGCTTTTCGCTCTAAAGAACTTGGTACAGAAGGGACAGAAAGAGGTTGGTTTGGCTGGCATCTCAAGGGGAACTAGGGAGGAGGAAGTAGAAAAGGTGAAAAGTGGCTTTTATGAGGCTGACGAGATGGGTAAGAACCGCTGCTGCAAAACCTTCAAGCAAAGTTGAGTATTTTGGTCTTTATCAAGTGCAAAGGAAAGCCGGTGAAGCATTTTAAACCGTTACCATGATATTTAAAAAATTTGAATTTTGACAGGATAACTAGCTACAATTCGGGAAGCAGATCTTTTAGTGCCTTTAAGAGATCCAAGAACTGGTGCGTGGTAGGCAGTTAAATACAGACGTGAATTAGAGAATCCTCAACAGATGTTGTTAAAGTTGTGGTTCCTCAACTAGAAGGACCCACAACGAAGAATATACAACTATGTACCGGGGGGCTTTGGGGAGAAAAAGGGGAAAAAAATCTTTAAAACATGATTGCTACCATTTTTTAAAAAAAGTTGTGGTTCCTAAAGCTTTTGAATTGCTGGTGGCAGCAGCTTCCTCTCTTTTTGCTTGTTCTTTTACTGTGGGGTGAGTATATGGTTTTAAGTTAAATACTATAACATACAAAATATGAGTCGTTCCCTATCACAGTTCATGACATGAAAACTTACTTAAGACAGGAACCCCATCATATGACACAGCATCAGGAAAGGCTGGTCATGCTTTGTAGGATAAAGCGTAGTTCAACATTGTGGGGCCAGCCTACCTGCTAGATGCTAAGTAACCTAAAGAGTTGATTGTTAGATATTGGATTCTTCCTCTGGACCCATCGCTTTCAAGAATTACTCCTCAACATTTTCTCCTCAACAAGACTAGTTCAGAAGCAATCTGGCTTTCACCCTTCTCCTGTGTAAGAACTGAAACTGTTCTAAGTTTATCAGTGATCTAGTTTCTCAGCCAAGGAATATTTTTCATGCCTGCTACTCTCTGAGATGCTTTGTAATCTTGGTCTCTGGCTGCTCAATCTTGTTTTAGCAAATTGTTCTCCCTTGCCCTGCCCTTCATCCGCATATGTAAAGTCATGAAAGGTCACATGACAAACTTTTAGTGTATTGAAACATATATATGTATGTTTGAAACACATATGTAGTATGTATATATATGGGCAGACACATATTTCTATGTGCTTCTGCATGTATAGAAGAAGCTCAAGAGTAGTAGTGATATGGAACCTCTTAATCTCAAGTTCCTGTGCCCGACGCACAGCAAGCCAAACTCTGAGACATCAGTGTTTGGAGATGGAGTAAGATTTATTCAAATTGGCCAAAACAGATGGGTGGGAGCCCGGGTTTGCTCAAATCCACCTCCCCAAGAACAGAAAGCAGAGGGGTTTTATGGAGCTAAGGGGCTTCACAAGAGGAGCTTTGGGAAACAAAGGGGTCACTCCCGAGAAGCCCCTGGGCAATCTGACTTCTGGGCTTCAACTGCTGCTGAGGGTCGGCCACCCAGTGATCGGGACCTCCCTGGAGGCATTCTCTTTCTTCTGCAAAACAAGCTCAGAAATCCTCTAGACCCCTGAGTCAATCCTCAAGTTAAAGAGGAAAACAGCAAATTGGTTTAACATCTACAGTACCCCTCAGGTATCTGGCTTCATTCAAATCCAAGCTCTGCCTTCTACTTTGTGTGCCCTTTGGCGGGTTATTTATTTATTTATTTACTTGCATATTTTCTCCTCTGGTTCAAAAAAAAGAGGGAGGACAATAGTACAACTTACTTCATACAGCTGTGACTACTAAATGAGCTTTCATGAGTTAAATCACGCAGAACAGTGTCTAGCATGGTAAAGGTAAGCATAAAAAAATACATTTATAGCACATGTACATTATCTATAAATTTATCTAAAACTTCCTATTTCTGTTTCCCTCTGAGAGCAGAAGTGACATTTAGAGGAAGCAGGTATAAGTGTCCCATTTTGTTTTATATCATTTGTAAAGCATTTTTTTAAAAAAGAAAAAATAACGCTAAAACCTATGTATTTTCTTTGCCATTTGAAAATAATTTTTAAAGGAGAAAAAGCCAGTCTCTTTGCTACTTTTATTTTTAGAATAGTTTGAAATATTCTGCTTAAATATGATAAAAGGAAGAATTTTATTTATGCAGGTACTTTTTTCTTTTTAAAAAATAGTTAAAACAAACAGAATTAATTTTCAAGTTCCCTTGAAAGGAGAAAGAAGGAAAGTTGGGAGGGAATGAATCCAGATTTTGTTGAATTAAATATGAGTTATATATACCGAAAGATACACAGGTCTCTGGCTTAAGTCGGCTGACGTGGTGATGGCTACACTGATCTGCCTCCATGAGGAAGCATAAACCTGAGGACCAGAAAATGTTCCTCATTTTTCAGTTGCAGGTCAGGAAACTATTTGTTATTCCGTTACAAAATGTGTGGCTTTCATAAATAGCTTAAAACTCCTCTTAGATCCTAGTGCTTGAGAGCACATTTTGGAAGGCGCTTGGATTTGTATTCCAACTGTAGCAGTTTACTAGCTGTGTGATTTTAGGTTACTCTCATTTTCTAAGTTACTGTTTCCTCATCTAAAAATGGGCAAAATAGGGGCCGGCCCCATGGCCTTGTGGTTAAATTCAGCGCGCTCAGCTTCAGTGGCCCAGGTTCAGTTCCTGGGTGCAGACCTACACCACTCATCAGCAGTCATGCTGTGGCAGGGACCCACATACAACATAGAGGACGACTGGCACAGGTGTTAGCTGAGGGCAAATCCTCAAGCAAAATGATGAAGATTAGCAATGGGTGTTAGCTCAGGGTGAATCTTTCCTCAGCAAAATAATTAATTAATTAAAATAAATTTAAAAATAGATAAAAATGGGCAAAATAATAATCCCATAGCGTTACTGGGAAACAACTTTGCAGAAGCTCAGCTCCTTTCTTTCCTCCCTCCCTCTCTCCCATCCTTTCCAACAAGTGCACTTTAATTAAACAACCCAGAAACCTAAATAATAATAATAAAAGCAGCTTAGACACTGTAAACAGAACTCTAAAAATCACAATATGGACAATAACAATCATCTACAATCTCATCAGAGGGAAGAGTATCTTCACAGAAAATACCTTGATTTTTTTGGTCAAATTCCAAGTTTAAAACTTTTTCATTTTTCAAAACTAGTATTAGTAAGATTTTACCAAATGCTGAAGAATTGGAAATGTTTTTCTTTTGGTTTACTTGTAATATGTGAACTTTTCATGATACTTGTGCCTCAGTGTATACAAGTCATATTTAGTTAAGCATAACTATTTTGAGTTATGAAACACAAAAGCTTTGTCTACAACTCACCAGAAGAGAAGTAAACAGTATGGAGAATGACATACTAACACATCCTCCCAGGAAATGTTACATTAAAAATAGAAAAACTGAGGGGCTGGCCCCGTGGCCGAGTGGTTAAGTTTGCGAGCTCCACTTCAGCAGCCCGGGGTTTTGCCGGTTCGGATCCTGGGCACGGACGTGGCACCACTCATCAGGCCATGCTGAGGCGGCATCCCACATGCCACAACTAGAAGGAGCCACAACTAAAAACATACAACTATATATTGGGGGGCTTTGGGGAGAAAAAGGAAAAATAAAATCTTAAAAAAAAAAAGAAAGTAGAAAAACTGAGAATTGGCTACATATCAAAATATTCTTTGCTCTTGCCCATTACCAAGTTAAAATCTTTGAGGAATATTGTTTGGCCATTTAAATAGAGTGCCACAAAACAGTTGATATCAGGTATTACGAGAACTTGCAAAAAGAGAGTATTGTAATAATCCTAGAAGTGTAGAGTCAGGAGATGCTGTAGGTAGTTCCTGCGGACTCATAGTGTACAGTCAGATGACAAACTTCCAAATGAGGCTGATAGGACTTTTCTGCATAGCAATTGACAGGGGCTAGAGCTTGAAATCATCAACTTCACTACCTCTTACCAAGATGCATTGGAATCCAATTAGATGATTTTATAGTGGGATGAACTTAGATGTAAAAAGAAGTCAGGGCTACGATCCAATGTTTTTTCCATCAATGCTCTGGCCATATGGAAGCCAAGAATGGAAAATGGGATGTTGATCTAGAGTTTAGGGAGTAAGGTCACTATGAGAAGTGAGAACAAAGGGAAGAAACAAAGGGCTGGACCTCAGGCTTTAAGACGCCAAAACAAGGGATTTAAATTGCTAAGTTTTTCCTTTTCCCTAGGCTCCAATATGGCCCAGCCAATCCTGTCTTTATCTGAAAATTTGATTATTTTGTTCACCATGCATGTTTTGAGGGATTTTTTTTTTTCAAAAATGATGTTAAAATATTACTCACCTTGATTGCTGAGGTTTTTGGCTCAGCCTTAAACTTTGTTCCCAATTAATCTAGTCCTGGCCCTGTGAAGGAGGGTAAAATGCTGCAGGAATGGGACCAAAGACCTCACTGATTTCAGAGTTTGGAAGGAACTGGGCCAAGAAAGAAAGAATCAACATTTACAGCTGTTCTTTGATCCACTGCTCTCCATCTGCTCCACTTGACTGACTCACCACATGGCCCCAAATTGGGATGGTCCCATTACTTCTGATCCCTTTAACCATCTTGATTAAACTATATAAAATCTATTTTCCTTTGTGTTCTGAAAATATTAGAAATTACAAAGAACATTTAATAGAAAAATAAGAAATCACCAAATCATAGAGAAAGTTAAATTTAAAGTACACATATTTTGACAATCCTCTGGTCTCCCCTGCCACCTCCCCAGCAAATAAAATATGTCTCCATTGTCATGGACTTGTCCTAGTATGCCACTTGTGGCATCTATGTCACTGGTTGCTGAGTTCTTATAGATTTTGATAATCTTGAATTAAGTAAAAGATCCGCAGTGGCAGGACATATATTAAAGCTGTTCAGTCTTAAATGCTGGAATTAAATGGAACAAACAATGGAAATAGGGATATGCATCAGGAACATTTCCACCATGCTGTGCTCAACACTCTGAACATTTTTTAATCAAGTAACGACAAGTAGACACTCAAATCACTGAATATTTTATTGAACAATTATTGAAGTCGATGAGCAGAAATCTGTAACCATTTAATTACCTTCCAATGATATGACTGGTTTTTAACTTCTGTGACTGTGAGAATCTGTATTTGAAAAAGTGTAGGCTTGTATTAAAGGAGATTCATCTGAACTGTATAAAATATTAATTTTCTCTTTTTGTCCAAAATATATAAATGAGTACATGTTTTAAACATAAATATAATTGACAGTAGCTTATATTATTACTGAAATGTACTTGTGTAAAGGAATTATAATTTATCCAGAAAATCATTTAGAATTTCCCCAAAATATCCAATTTAAATAATGAGGTAACACATTTCATAAAACACTTTTTGTTTGTGTGTAAATTTAATTATATTTCTTTATATAAGCACCTTCCATTACAAAAGACACCATTAATAAGCTATAAAAGGGAGACAAATACCATGATGTCAGAATTTCTATTTCAAATTCTTTATATGGTGATCCCAACCTTTTATTTTAGCAAAGTAAGGGTTAATGGTTATGACTTCTCCCATTCTATAATGTTTACAAAATAAAGTTTCCAGTGCTGATATGAATTTGTAAATTTTATATCTGGAATTAACTTATAGTAAAATAATAAGAACATTACGGCACTGAGATAACAGTCTTTCAATAAATACAAATTAAGATCATATTTAACAACTTGGGAACACCTAATTATCAATACAGTTCTGATTTAGATGGGATAGTTTCCTTTTGGTAATCACATCCCTGAGTCTCCTATGATTTTTTCATTTACACGTCTCACCACCACAGCACCAAATCAGCACCAAAACAAAGCCCAGCGGAATGGTGAGCACTCATACGTTAGAAAAGAGATATTGCCCTGCTTGGGAGCTCATTGGCATAAGTGGATTTTAAATGTCAACTTTAAGTGGGCCTTTCTAAGAAACTATCTGTACAAATGAATCAAGGACATAGAACTTCAAAGGAAATCAAACCTTGGCTTCTTATAACTACATCATGAGAAATAGATTCAGAAATGAACATTTCAGCTGTAAAATAAAAGGAACTAAATTAGTATTTCAAATGTTCTTTTACAACTTTAAGTGGGTATTATTCAAAATAAAAAAATACTTTTATAAACATTAAAGTCTATCATATAAAATTGGTAACAATAACTTCTTTCTTAGTCTCTCTACATAAATAATCCATGAACCAATTATTTTCTCCTTATTTTACAAAGCCAGATGGTCAATGCATTTGATTTCAGGTTTAGCATTTTTTCAAAAAAATCACTCAAACATATAAAAAGTTATTTAATAGTTTTGGAGAATTATAAGAATATGAAAAAAATTTTCAGTTCTTGTACTTTTTACAATTAGAGAGTTCTAAGATATTAAAAAGTATTTTTCTTTTTAAACCATGTAAGAATAATAATGTGCAGAAAAAGATGAGAGATTTTTGTTGCAAGTAATTGTGCTTCAGACTAGAATTGCTTTTGAATTTATGATATTTTCCCTCTAAAGAGAAACCAAGAAGAAGAGAATCTCGTGAAACTAATAAACCATCCCAGGTGCTTTCAAACACTTCCTTTCTTACAGGAACTTCTAAGCAATCACACTATTATGTGGATGGATTCACTTCTTTTCTTCTTCCGGTAGACCAGGTGAATTTCACTAGAGAAGATCTATATTTGGAAGGCAAAGGAGAAAGAAACATATCTTAATAAGAAATGCTATCCAGCAGACCAATTTACCCATGCTTCAGTTTTTGAAATAGACAATGAGTTATGAAAATTTGTCAGAGTTTTTCAGTGCTGAAAGCAACTTCATACTTCCTTACCTTTCAAAATAAATACAGCACCTATATTTCTTCAAAAGTCTGAATTTATGCTATTGAAGAGATTTTTTCATTAAATTATTTATCACCTAATAATCTTTATTTGCTCAGTGGTCCGCATTAGCAGTCTCAACTATTTTTCTTAGTATTTTGGATTTTGATTCCTGATATTTATACCGGCTAAGACAGTTACTTAGAGCAGATCAACAGAAAGATATCAGAATCAAAATCTTAATTTGGAGTATTTTATTTAAGAGATAAAATGGTCCCTAGGAATCTTTTAATGCTATGAAACTAATAATTAGTACTCCGCAATAAGTTTTAAATATAAGGTAGGTGAAAATATAACTAATTTTTTAAAGACAAAAATGAGTCTCTTATAACAGGAGAATTCCTGGTGCCAAGGTTTTCCTAGGCATTTGTTTTGGCCCCCTCTGGAAAACATGAAGGCAGCCCCTTGCTTCATTTTTGGAAGCTTCCACCTCCTTCACATTTCATTTTCTTGACAGTCATAGTGGAGTAACTATAACTAATTTAGTAGTAAACGGAGAGAGGTATGTCTTTTCTAGGAATTATCTCTCAACTCAGACTGCCTAAAATTTGAATATAAAAATGAGATAGTTATTTTTCTTTCTCAGATTGGCAAAGATTAAAAGTAATGATAACATCCACAGTTGGCAAGAGTGTGGGAAATAAGCATTCTCATGACTTGCTATTGGAAATGTAAAGTGGTGTAGCTTTTCTAGAGAACAATTTACCACTAGGTATCAATATTTAAAATAT
The DNA here is from genome assembly GCF_021613505.1 of Equus quagga. NCBI lineage: Eukaryota > Metazoa > Chordata > Mammalia > Perissodactyla > Equidae > Equus > Equus quagga. The sequence continues at coordinate 50,632,111 of NC_060269.1, read as the reverse complement.
GTTTAACCTGGGGTACTTAAAGAATGATGGTATAAGGAGCTCTGTGGACCCTCTTCCCAGTGAAACAACCATAGCTGGTGAAAATTATTTGAAAAAAGGAAAGAGTATTTAAAGTCTCTAGAAATTATCCTAAGGGAATAGAGCAAATGGAGAAACATTTATTCAAGTGCTATAGATTGAATGTTTGTGTCCCCCTAAAATTCCTGTGTTTAAACCTAATCCCCATTGTGATGGTATTTGGAAGTCGGGCCTTTGGGAAATGATTAAGTAATGAGGGTGGAGACCTCATGATTAAGATTAGTGCCCTGATAAAGTAAAACCCAGAGAGCTCCCTTGCCCCTTCCACCATGTGAGGACACAAGAAGACAGCCATCTGTGAACCAAGAAATGGACTCACACCAGAAATCAAATCCACTGGCACCTTGTTCTTGGACTTTCCAGCCTCCAGAACTGTGAGAAATAAATTTCTGTTGTTTATAAGTCACCTAATCTATGGCACTTTGTTAACAACCTGAACAGACTAAGACATCAGAAAAATGTACTAATAACAAGAACCAGAAATGGTAAACAAGAAGGCTAATTATCAACTCTATATAAATATATATATATATATTTCCTCTCCTTCTCTCAGCTTTAAAGGATCTAAAGTTATATAAAGTAATAATAACAAAGTTGGATTTATGTATAGAAGTAATATGCATAACTATAATAGAATTAAAATAGGAAGAGAGAATAGAGCTATATAGGTATTCCTATACTCACTGGACTTCCAATAGAAGTAGATTCTGATTAGTTCAGACATATATTGTTTAAGTCCTAGAGCAACCACTAAGAAAATAACAGTGTGAAAAAAATAGTGAAAAAAATCATTAAAATGATTAAAATATTGCACTAGAAAATATTCATTTAATGCAAAAGAAAGCAATAAAGGTGAAATAGAGGAACAAAGAAACAAAAAAGACATGAGACATATAGGTATCAATAATAAGATACAGATCAATAATGACATTAAATGTGAATCTACTAAACAATCCATTCAAAATGTAGAAATTGTTAGGCTGAGTGTAAAAAAACCATGATCCAACTATATGTTCTCTATAAGAGTTACACTTTAGATTCAAAGTCAAAAATAGGTTGAAAGTAAAAGAATAGAAAAAGATATCATGCAAACAGCAAGCATAAGAGAGCTGAAGTAGATATATTAATAACAGGAAAAATAAATTCTAAGACAAAAATTGTTATTAGGGACAAAGAAAGACATTTTATAATGATAAAAGGGTTGGTTGAAGAATGTATAAGAATTGTGAAGATACACGAACCTAAAAATAGAGCCCCAAAATATGTGAAGCAAAAACTGACAGAATCAAAAGGAGAAATAGATGATTCAACAATAAGATGAAGTTAGAAATCAATAGCAAATAAATTTGGGAAATTTACAAATGTGCGGAAATTAGCACCACACTCCTAAACAACTAATAGGTCAAAGAAGAAATCACAAGGGAAATAAGAAAATACTCTGGGGGGCCTGCCTCATGGCCAAGTGGTTAAGTTCACACGCTCCGCTTCAGCCGCCCAGGGTTTCACCAGTTCAGATCCTGGGCACGGACATGGCACCGCTCATTGAGCCATGCTGAGGTAGCGTCCCACATAGCACAACTAGAAGGACCCACAACTAAAAATACACAACTATGTACTGGGGGGCTTTGGGGAGAAAAAGGAAAAATAAAATCTTAAAAGAGAAAGAAGAAAATATTCTGAGGTGAACATGAAAAGTTATAGGATGCAAAGTAGTGCTTAGAGAGAAATTTATAACTCTAAACATATATATTAAGAGAGAAGAAAGATCTCATTCAATAAGCTAACATTCCACCTTTAGATACTAGAAACAGAAGAGCAAACAAAACCTAAAGCAAGCCGAAGGAAGAAAACAATAAGGATTAGAGCAGAAGTGAATGAAATAGAGAATGGAAAAACTATAGAGAAAATCAACCAAACTGAAAGTTGGTCCTTTGAAAAGATTAACAAAATTGGTGGAGCTTACCTAGGCTAATCAAGAATAAAAAGAAAAAACTAAAATAACTAAACGGAGGAATGAAAGAGAAAATATCACTACTGATCTTAGAAAAGTAAAAAAAAAAAATTATATGGAAATATTCTAAACAACTGTATGCGAAAAAATTAGATAACTTAGATGTAATGAACAAATTCCTGGAAAGACACAAACTACCAAAACTGACTTGAGAAGAAATAGAAAATCTGAATGGGTGTATAACAAATAAAAAAAAATTGAGCTACCAATTTTAAAAACTTCCCACAAAGAAACGCCCTAAGCCAGATAAATTCACTGGTGAATTCCACCAAAGATTTAAATAATCAGTCTCAGTCCTTCACAAACACTTCCCACATATAGAAGAGGAAGAAACACTTCCCAACTCATTCTATAAGATCAGTGTTACCCTGATACCAAAACCAGAAAAGGCTATCACAAGAAAAGAAAACTACAGACTAAAATCTCTTGTAAATGTAGATAGAAAAATCTTTAACAACATACCAGCACACTGAATCCACCCATATATAAAAATGATACTACTTCATACCTAATGGGATTTATCCCAGGAACGCAAGATTTGTTTAACATCCAGAAATCACTTAGTGTAATACATGATTTCAATAGAATAAAGGACAAAAATGCACAATGATTTCAATAGAAACAGAAAAAACAGTTTTGTTTTTGTTTGGTTTTGTCAAAACCCAACACTTCTTTCATGATAAAAGCTTTCAGCAAACTAGGAATAGAGGGAATCTTCTTCAACCTGATAAAGAACATCCACAAAGACCCACAGCTAACATCATACTTCTTGGTGAAAGACAGAATGCTTTCCATCTAAGATTAGGAATAAGACAAGGATGTCTCTTCTCACCACTTCTATTCAACACTGTACTGGAGGTTCTAGTTAGGACAATTAGACAAGAACAAGAAATAAAAAACACCCAGACTAGAAATAAAGAAGTAAAACTATCTCTATTTTAAGATGTCATGAGCTTTTACGTAGCAAATCCTAAGGAACTTACTAAAACTATGAGAAGAAATCAACAATTTCACTAAAGTTACAGGATACAAGATCAATAAACAAAAAGCAATTCTATTTGTAAACATTAGCAATGAACAATTCAAAAAATGAAATTAAGAAAATTCCATTTTTAATAGCATCAAAAGAATAAAATACTTAGGAATAAGTCAAACAAAAGAAGTATAAAACTTTTATTCTAAAAACTAAAACATTGTTGAAAGAAGTTAAAATAAATCTGAGTAAATGGAAATACATCAAATGGATTGGAAAATTGTAAAAAAGGCAGTACTTCATACATTGATCTACAGATTCAACACAATCTCTAGGCAAATTCCAGCTGGATCTTGACAGAAATTGACAAGCTGATCTTAAAATTCATATGGAAATTCAAGGAAACCAGAATTACCAAAACAATCTTGAAGAACTACAAAGTTGGAGGACTCACATGTCCCAATTTAGAAACTTGCTACAATATTACAATAATCAAGACCATATAGTATTAGCACAAGGGTTGACATATAGATCAATGAAATAGAACTGAGAGTCCAGAAATAAACCCTTACATTTATGGTCAATTGATTTTCAACAGTGCCAACATAGTTCAATGGGAAAAAGAACAGTATCTTCAACAAATGGTGCTAGAACAACTGGATATTCAAATGCAAAAGGCGTTGGGGCCCTTCCTCACAACATATATGAAATTTACCTCAAAATGGATCATAGAATAAACCTAAGTGATAAAACTACAAAACTCTTAGAAGAAAACGTAGGTGTAAATATTTTTGACCCTGAATTAGTCAATGGTTTCCTAATATGACACCTAAAGCACAAGCAACCAAAGAAAACATAGACAAATTGGACTTTAACACAACTAAAATCTTTTGTGCTCAGGGCTGGCCCCGTGGCTGAGTGATTAAAGTTCCTCTCACTCCTCTTGGGCAGCTGGCAGCCCAGGTTCATGGGTTTGGATCCCAGGTGTAGACCTTGTCAAGCCATGCTGTGGCAGTAACCCACATACAAAATAGAGGAACATTGGCACAGATATTAGCTCAGGGTGAGTCTTTCTCAGAAAAACAAACAAAACAAAACCTTTTGTGCTCAAAGGACACCACCAAGAAAGTGAAAAGACAACCCCTAGAACAGAAGAAAGTATTTGCAAATCACACATCTGATAAGGGTCCTGTATTCAAACTATGTTAAGAACTGCTACAACTCAACAACAAAAAGACAAATAAGCCCACTGAAAAATAGTCAAAGGATTTAATAGATATTTCTCCAAATAAGATAGACAAATGGCCAATAGGTACATAAAAAGATGCTCAACATCCTTAGTCACTAAGTAAATGCAAATCAAAATCATGAGATACCGTTTCACACCCAATGGGAGGGCTATAATAGCAAGCATTGATGAGAATGTGGAGAAACTGGAATCCTTATATACTGCTGATAGGAACGTAAAATGCTGCAACCACCATGGAAAGCAGTTTGGCAGTTCCTCAATGAATTAAACATACACTAACCATATAACCCAGCAATTTCACTCTTAGGTATATACCCAAGAGAACTGAAAAAATATGTTCAAGCAAAAACTTGTTTAGAGCAGAATCATTCCCAATGGCCAAATAGTGAAAACAACAGATGATTGGATAAACAAAATGTGATTTTTCTATACAATGGACTTTTATTCAGCCATTAAAAAAGAATGAAGTACTGATTCATGCTACTACATAGCTGAGCCATGAAAACATTAAGCTGAGTTAAAGAAGCCAATCACAAAAAAAAAAAATTAGGAGAATCTATTTATATGAAATGTCTAGAATAGGTCAGTCTATAGAAACAGAAAGCAGGTTAGTAGCAGTCTTAAGATTAGAGAGTTGGATGGGGCCAGCCCGGTGGCCCAGCAGTTAAGTGCGCACGTTCCGCTCTGGCAGCCAGGGGTTCACCTGTTCGGATCCCGGGTGTGGACATGGCACCGCTTGGCAAGCCATGCTGTGGTAGGCGTCCCACATATAAAGTAGAGGAAGATGGGCACAGATGTTAGCTCAGGGCTAGTCTTCCTCAGCAAAAAAAAAAAACAAAAGAGGAGGATAGGCAGCAGATGTTAGCTCAGGGCTAATCTTCCTCAAAAAAACCCAAAAAACAGGGGGGTGGGGGAGGGCACTAGGGGTGAAGTGGTGTACCTACAACATGACTAATAATGATGTACAACTGTAATTTCACACACACACACAAAAACCTACATCTCACACGCACACAAAAAGTCACCTTAATCTTTGTTATGTAAGGAGCTTGAGTTGTTTGGGATAATTCAGGCGTAAGTTCCTCTACATTGCATGCCATATTATATGTTTCACTGTAATATCTGTGGAGCTATTACAATTTTAAATGGCAACAAAAGGGAGAAATGAAGATATTATGTGGTGCAGTTGCTTTAAATAAAACACTTTTGTCCTTTTATGAGAAAAAAAAAACAACCCAAAAAACAAAAAAACCAGAACTCTGACCCACAAACTGTGCAACAACCAGTCCAGGAAACCAAACCACAACCTCTGCAGCAATTGGCCCCAAGTGGTGATTTTGTCATAATTGCTAGTTTCCCTAATATGTGCCCCTCCTTCCTCCAATTCCAATTCAGGACTAACCAGAGAAAGCCATACACGCTCCCCAAACCAATCACACAGGAAGCCCCACTTCTAGGCAGCCTGCCTCCAACTTTCCCATAGCAACAACCGCCAATCAGAGCATACCTGAAGCCGTCCCCTTTTTTCACTATAAAGCTTTCTCACTCCCCTGCCTATATTTGGTCCTCTGCCAAACAGAAGTGATGGTGGCTGGCTCCCTTGCTATAGCAAGCTCTGAATAAATAGGCTTTGCTTCTGCTCATTTGGATAGTCTTCTTCCCCGCATCCCCCTGCTCCTGCCATCACCCCCAGAGTATTATCAGGCATTGTAAAGAGGTAATTGAAGCCAAAGGAATGGCTGAAGCAGAGCAGGAGAGAGTAGAGAGAACTTCACCTTGCAAGTCTTGGTAGGTAAGATTAAGCCTGCCTAGGAGCCAGAGGATCAGCTGAGAATTTAACAGAAAAGTATAAGCATGGTTCCAGAATTTAAGGGAAGAGATTTTGGCAGACCAACTAGTCAGTTGCTACTAACTGAGAAATTCTGCTGAGAAATCAGGAGGAAGACTAAAAATTGTCAGTTTAGAAATATGAAGATGATTGATGTCAATTTTAAAATAGGTGTAAGACAGATTAGAGTGGATTGAGATGTTGACAAGATGATTCAGAGGGCAAAGAGAATGAAGAAAATGTGTTAAGTGGTGGTTTCAGATTCCTGAGAAAGTGGGTAGGGAAGGGATCCACGACAGATGGAGAAAGGGTCATGCCTTCCATGGCACCAAGAAGGACGAGGAGGATGGAGGTAGGCAAGGTGGGAGGAAGATTAGAAGGGATTCTAATTTGGTCCTGGAGGTGAGTGATGGACCATCTGATGACTTCTCTTTTCTCTGTGATGCAAGAGACAAGCCATCTGCCAAAAATGAAGATAAGGGTCTGAAATTTAAGGTGAGTAGAAAATGTTAGAAACAGTTATTGTGGAATGCAGTGCAGCAAGCTGACCACGGAAATGTAGTAGGTTTGCTGGACAGAGTGAAGGGCTAACTGAGATTGGAGGTAATAAATTTAAAAGTGGTTCCAATCTGACTTCTTGCGTGTTGGCCAGGAACAATAATGTGCCTGGATGAAGCCTTCAGGATTCTTCCAGAACAATGAGATGAAGACAGAGAAGCAAGGAAATCTGTAATGTTGACAGCAATTATGGAAATAAAGAATTAGAGAATCTGGGGCCAGCCGGGTGGTGCAGCGGTTATGTGCGCATGTTCCGCATCAGCGGCCTGGGGTTCACCGGTTTGGATCCCGGGTTGGGACGTAGCACAGCTTGGCACGCCACGCTGTGGTAGGTGTCTGACATATAAAGTAGAGGAAGATGGGCACGGATGTTAGCTCAGGGCCAGTCTTCCTCAGCAAAAAGAGGAAGATTGGCAGCAGTTAGCTTAGGGCTAATCATCCTAAAACAAAAAAAAAAAAGAAAGAAAAGAATTAGAGAATCTTAGCTAGAGAAAAGGAAGACTAGAGGGGGCCAATGGGCCTGGAGAAGGATGGCCAATACTCTGGAAGGCCTGATGTGGTTGGAATAGTGGCAGGGTTGACCAAGCTCCTGGCACAAATGGGTGTGCATGGCTGAGAGCTAGTGAATGAGGTCTTGGGAAAGCCTCTGTATTATGCCTATTTTTCCTCTCTAATAAAACTTTAACAAAGCAGAAGACATGTGGTTTGCATTGTTAATTTGTTAGTTCCGTCAAGTTGATTCCAAGTCCTAATAACCCTGTGTACAGTGGAGTGGAACTCTGCCTGGTCTTTTTGTGCCATCCTCTCACCTTCTGGCACTGTATCAGACAATGCCCTGCTGCTATTCACAGGGTTTTCAAGGCCAGTTTTTTCAGAAGTGGGTGGCCAGCTCCTTCTTCCTAGTGTCTCAGTCTGGAAGCTCCGCTGAAACCCGCTGCAACTGCCATAGTACGACAACCAACAGACTGGTGGTATGGTGCCCTTGCCAAGAGAGAACACGGGCCTTGGTGGTGAGAGCATCAGATCTTAACCTCTAGACCATCGCATTATTAATTATTTTATTTATAAATATTTATAAATATTCTCAGTGGTAACAGATAAACTATCAAGGATTTAATTATAAATTTGCAGTATTCTGAGGGATTATAGATAATCTGACAAGAATTTGAAGGTCTCTAGTGATAATTGCTTATCATTTTATTAAGATCAGGAAGTTTAGAATTCATCTATACATTTGATATTACTGACAGTGTTGAAAGAATTGTGGCGTTCAGTACCATACACCACCATTTCTTTTTTTTAAAGATTTTATTTTTTTCCTTTTGCTCCCCAAAGCCCCCTGGTACATAGTTGTATATTCTTTGTTGTGAGTCCTTCTAGTTGTGGCATGTGGGACGCTGCCTCAGCGTGGTTTGATGAGCAGTGCCATGTCCGTGCCCAGGATTCGAACCAATGAAACACTGGGCCACCTGCAGCGGAGCGCGCAAACTTAACCACTCGGCCACGGGGTCAGCCCCTTACATACACCACCATTTTTTAAAAGGACATCCAAGAGTGAAATGTATTGAAATAGTTAATAAGTCATTTCATTTTTCTCAAGTCACCCTAAAAACCAATAAATATTTTCTTTCGATTATCTAAGAATAATATATTTTTCTTTTCTTTTTTTTTTGAGGAAGATTAGCCCTGAGCTAACTACTGCCAATCTTCCTCTTTTTGCTGAGGAAGACTGGCCCTGAGTTAACATCCATGCCCATCTTCCTCTACTTTATACGTGGGACGCCTACCACAGCATGGCTTTTGCCAAGCAGTGCCATGTCCACACCCGGGATCCAAACTGGCGAACCCCGGGCCACCGAGAAGCAGAACATGCGAACTTAACCACTGCGCCACCGGGCCAGCCCCCAGAATAATATATTTTTCAAATACCTTACAGCTATGTAATAATAACCTTAATTAATATCACTAGGTCATTAATTGAACACAAAACCGAGAACTAAAGATAAAAGATTTATGCTACAAAGAAATTTTAGATTCCTGAACCTGATAAACAGCAGCCACTTTAAGTAAATATCTACAGAGAGATTATATACTTCATATGAGGAATCAGTTTCCAAAGTGAGGAAAACTCTGAAATTAGGCTTTAGTGCATCATATACATATTTTGCATAGAGGAATGTAGATTTCATTATAATAACACATAATATATAACATAACTATATTTCTATATATTTATATATTCAATATGTAATATACATAATATCATTAAGGCATTGTAATCTTTATATGAGTTTTATTTCATCAGTAAATTAGGAGCATTAGGAATTTTCTGAGCATGCTCTCTGGACGTTGGACTATGATTAATTGAGAAAACGATAATTTTCTACATTTTCAGCGTTTTACAGATATTACAGTCCACGCAGGAATCTCCTATACCCAGGCCATTGACACACTATAAACGTTTACACTCTAAGCTTTCCAAGCCAAATCTTGCCTTCAAGGAATTCACATTCCAATACTGATAAAAAACTGATGAAATAAAGTAGAATGTGCTAAATGGCTTTAAAAACCTACTGATAAAAATACCGTGATTGTTGACAGAGTGGAATATTATTTTAAGTTAATTGGATCAGGGTGGGCCTCATAAAAAAATGGAATTTAAAGAGAATCCTGGGGGGATGGGAAAGGTTTGAACTTGAGATAAGGGAAGCAATTCCTGGAAGAGAAAACACTTCTAGCAAAGAGAGAGCAATCAGAGTTCAATTTGGCAGTTAATATTAGGAAATAAAGCTGAAAATGTGTGTTAGAGTCTGATGATAGTAAGTCCTAAATTCTAAGATAATACATAAAAGTTTGGTTCATTTCTTTTAGAAACATGAATGGAGTGCCTTCTGTATTCTGGGCACTCTTTTTCGCTGAAGATACAAAGATAAGTACAACCCACTGTTGAGAGTTTAGCTAAGCTATTCCATGGGATTGTTGCCTCCGCATCCATTTTGCTTGGCCAACTGTCCTGCAAGGACTTTAAACTGACACTAGCTCCTCATGCAAGTTCCTGTCCTGGATACCAGCTGTAGAGTCACAAACAATTAAGATCCTGATGTGACTTCCCCAACAGCCCTATGACCAGTAGTCTCCCTTGTCTCCCGGGGCCTGTATCCTTATGGGCCCCTTGGAAACAACTCCTCGTGGGGCTTATCAAAACCCCACTCTCTTGGTTTGAATTGATCGATCTGACCCTAGCGCTGGACCCCAAAGCATTCCACCCACAGACCCTAATAAAGGCATGTGCCCCAGTGCCTCTGTCTTCATTCTGCCTTGAACTCCCCATGTGGCCCCTCCAGGCATGCAGTGTACTTCTTCCAGGACCCATGAGTGATAAACTTCTCTATTTCAATTTACCTTGTAGTCAGCTGTGGAACTAAGGCTCACCTTGGCTCACCATTCCGTACTCTGAGCTCCACTTAACAAATGTTAATTTAACAAAGTCAGAACACCCACGCTCTGCCTATGGGGAATTTACAGCATGCTGAGGAAGGAGGGGAGGAGTATAGTCAGTTAACACATTATTGTTATTATTTATTTTTTTGAAAAGATTGGCACCTGAGCTAACATCTGTTGCCAGTCTTTTTTTTTCTTCTTCTCTCCAGAGCCCCCAGTACATAATGGTATATTCTAGTTGTGGGTCCTTCTGGTTGTGGTGCTTAACACATTATTACAATGTAGTGAGTGAAGTACTTTGGCAGAAGTATGCAAACGCTCTGAGAGCAAAAAGTGGGCATCTAATACAACTGGTAGGGGTATCAAAATGAGGAATGGTTTCTCGAAGGATGAACTGACAGGGAAAGAGTATGTGCCACCCATGCCACAAACAAATGTGAACCACGCCTGAGTAACACCACAGACATGCATGAGCCACACCTGAACCATGTGTGAGCCGTGCTTGACCAAAGCCTGTATGTTTCATGTGTGGCTCCCCTGTGGTTCATGTGTGGTTCAAGCATCGAACATGTGTGTTTCACAGGTGGTTCAGATGTGGTTCAAGGGTGTCTCACGTGTGGTTCCTGCATGGTTCACACATGGTTCGGGTGTAATTCAGGCGTGGATCTCACATGACTCGTCTGGGTCACATATGGTTGAGGACACTTTCACACGTGGTTCAGGCATAGCTCAGCCATGGCTCACATGTGATGCAGGCGTGCCACAGGACTGGCTCCCATGTGGCTGACACATGATACAGGCTTTGGTCAAGAAAGGACAATGCAGGCAGAAATGTAGCTGTGGAACAGCAAGAGGTGAAGAATGGACTGACTTTAAAGTAAGAGTAATAGGGGCCTGGGGCCAAGTGGTTAAGTTCGTGCGCGATCCGCTGCAGGCAGCCCAGTGTTTCATCGGTTTGAATCCTGGGTGCGGGCATGGCACCGCTCATCAAGCCACGCTGAGGCAGCATCCCACATGCCACAACTAGAAGGACCCACAACTAAGAATATACAACTATGTACTGGGGGGCTTTGGGGAGAAAAAGGAAAAAAAAAGTAAGAGTAATAATAACTCTAGCTACTATCTATTTAGCACTTTAGTATGTGCTTGGTATGATTATGATAAGGTACATACCATTACTAGCTCCATTTTATAGGTCGGAAGTAGAGGGAGGGTTCAAGAGGGTACGTGACTTACCAATGATCACCAGTGAGTGAATTATGTGGCCAGAGCTCCATCCATGCAGTCCAGACAGTCTTAATTCTTTCTTATCCCCTCTGGGAGAGGTAAGGGGAGAAGAGGTGACAGGCGATGCTGGAGAGGGACATTTTGTAAGGTGTTGTTTGTTAAATTATGGGTGCTTTCACTGTCCTGAAGGCTACAGGGACAGCTGAGAGCTTTAATCAAGGTGTGGCATGATTGGATTTACAGTTTAGAAAGATTAGATGATAAAACAAAAAATGAACTTTCCACATCCAGAACTGAAGGCAGGAGTAATCAGTTAAGGTGTTAAGCCATGGTGGAGAGATATAAGAGGCACTGAGATGGTGGTAGTAGAGATGAAAAGGAGGGAGCTGATTTAAAAAAATATTTCAAGGTAGAAATGACAGGTGGGGAAATGAACTAGAACTGAATATTAGGGCACTGTGCTCAGAAATTGATATTGAAACAGTAACATGCATACTTCATAGGAGAGTGCATGATGCATAGTAAACGTCTAATATATGATAGCTTTATAATTATTCTCTACATTTTGAAAACACAGGAGAAAGATCTGAGTGGGAGGAATTGAAGAGTTTACTTTTAGGTATTCATTCATCAAATATTTCTGGGGAGCATAGTATAGTCACTGGGCACACAGCTGTGATCAAAGCAAAGTCCCTATTCTCATGGAACTTACATTCTAAGGAAAAGAGGCGAATGCTAAACGAATAACAAAGTACATATATGTCATGTCAGATGGCATTAGGTGTTATGGAGAAAAACAAACCAGGAAAAGGGAAATAGGAGGATCTAGGGTAGAGAGAGGTACTGCTTTCTTTTTTAAAGACTTTATTTTGGTATTGCTTTTTGATATAGAGGATCATCAGGGAAGTTCTTCCTAATGACATCTATGATATTAGAACAAAGAACTGAGTTTCAAGACTAAGCTATGTAGAAGCCATGGTGGAGATCTGTATATGCAACATAGACATGAGGTGGAAGTCTGTAGGATAGCTAAGGTGATTCCAAGTAGACAATTAGACACCCCGTACAGGTCCTGAAAGGAAGAGTGAATTGTTCCAGAGGTAAATAGTCAGAAGGGAGCACGGTGTCACTGAAACCAAGGAAAATCCATTCTACCATTTGACCTACAGTAGGATAACTGAGATCAGGACCAAAATGTAATCACTGGATGAAGAAAAAGAAAGGCATTAGAGACCTTTCCCAGAATGCATTGGGGTGCAGTATGTTGAAAACAGATGGGAGAAAAGGAAACTCCCACCTTTTCAGGAAATTTGGCTATGTAGAGAAGATGGGCTGGTCACTAGAGAGCACTGTGGAGTCAATGGTGCACAATTTTTTCTTTGATAAGGATGAAATAGATCAGTTTTGACGTATTTGACATTCTGGGGAAGAAAGGGAGAAATTGCTGGATCAAGGTTCCTGAGACGTAGAGAGATTAGCCATATCCAAGACAGGAATCTCTCTTCGTGAAAGACTAGGAAGAGGAAACAGAAGTGCTGCAGATACAGATGTTTGTAGTTTGAGGGCAGTTGTGGTTTGTTGTTCTCTGAGGAGTGAACCCTTGCTATGAGTTGGAAAAGGAGGTTAAGAAGTTTAAGGAAACTAGAGGTCATTAAACGTTTGAAATGTAGCTGAATGGGAGTCAGAGGTGCCTAAAAGTAAGAAGAGTTGTTTCTAGAAAACTGTGCTAAAGTTGGAGATGGAGCGCTCCACTAAAGTGCAGATTCCGTGCTGAAGACAGTTGGCTTTCATTTAGCCAAAGAGGCAGAATGGAGTGAGAAGGGCCAAGAAAACAGGAGATGTGCAAAAACCTGGGAGGCATGGCAGAGGTTTGGTCAGGGGGGTCAGAAGACTTGACTTTGAAGGGGTAAGAATAAGGCAGAAAATACAGAACTAGAAGCACTTGCATTTTGAATGGTAATCAAGGGTGACGAGGAAATTAGCTGGTCTCAGCTTAAAATAAAGTATTAAAAGGTACCTTCACCAAAAATCTTCCCACAGCCATTACCTCTGGGAAGTGAAAATGGGCAACTGGGTAGGGTGGAAGACTCTCACTTTTCACTTTACATTCTTCCATACCGTTAGAAAAAAAATTTTACGCCACGAACATGTGTCACGTCTTAATTATTATTAAAAAGCTAGATGAGTATGTATTAATAGGGTATGTAGTTATCTGGAGAACCTATTTATAAATAAAATCATTAACGTAGTGAGATTTTACTATTGGAAGGGGAGATCATTAGAATCTAAAGTCCTACCTCATTTTCCACTTGACTGCTCTCACATTAACCTGTAAGCTTGGATTTCCTGACATGCTTTTCTCTTGCTTTCCTCCACTCTAACTCACCTAATGCTGAAGGTGATGCCAAAATATTTGTGAGAAAAAAAAAAGTCAAGAAAATGAATTTTATACAGTGTAGATTTTCTGTTTAACTCAATTGAGAGGTTAGGAAATCTCACTGAGCATGACTGATGAGGACTCGAGGAGTGAGAAAAATGGACAGAGGAAAGATAAGAGGGCATTCCTAGTAAGTGAGCCAAGTCTAAACCACTCCAAGGGCTTAACCTGGAAAACTTCCAAAGTCAACTGTTTACCTTACCTATCTGCTTACAGTCTTATTTGACCCTAACTGAATCAAATAGAGACTTGTGATTTTATCTAAAGCATGTAGAAAACAGTGAGGGATAAATGAAAGGGAGCTTCTGCTTTAAAGCTCCACTTCCTAGGTCCGTAGAGCCTTTAACCAGTTGTCAAAGTACCCCTGGTGCAAGACATATAAAAAATGTCCAAGTATTTAGGACAATGAGAATTATGCTATCAAATTTGAAGGTAGCACTTGTTATAACACTGGTTGAGCAAGATCTTAGGAAATTATCTTTTTTTTTTTAAAGATTTTATTTTTCCTTTTTCTCCCCAAAGCCCCCTGGTACATAGTTGCATATTTTTTAGTTGTGGGTCCTTCTAGTTGTGGCATGTGGGACGCCGCCTCAGTGTGGCTTGATGAGTGGTGCCATGTCCGCACCCAGGATCCAAACCAGCGAAACCCTGGGCCACGGAAACGGAGTGGGCAAACTTAACCACTCGGCCACAGGGCCGGCCCGAGGAAATTATTTTAACGTTTATCTTGCATTGGCTTTTATAATATTGCTAGATTCCAGAATGTAACTTTTACACGTTCTTCAAAGAACTGAGGCTGGAATGTAGGACTAGTCTAAACACTGAGAAAATGGATACTGTAACCTGAGCAGTTTTTTAAAGTTGATCAGCCAAATTTTGTAAAGGACTGCTATCATTCAATCGTTTATATGGAGTTTTTTTTTTTTTAGTGAGCAAGATTGCCCCTGAGCTAACATGTGTGCCAGTCTTCCTCTATTTTCTATGTGGGACACCATCACAGCATGGCTTGATGAGTGGCCAGAGGTCTGTGCCTGGAATCTGAACCCATGAACCCTGGGCTGCCAAAGTGCAGACTGGACCTAACCACTATACAACCTGGCCAGCCCCTATTTGGCTTTTATTTAAATTTTCCTTTGGTTTACAATTTGGTTTATGGGTCAAAATTTCCCTTAACTTAGACAATTTGGATTTCACTACTCTATCTTGTTTACTTGGAACCTGGTTTTTATGGCAGGTGGTTTGTGGAAAAAGTCAATATAATTTGTGGCTAACTAAGGGCTTTTATTCATGTTATGCAAGGTATCTTTCTCTGTATATGTAGGCATTCCCCTGCTAGCGGTGAAATGCCTCCTCTCCTTTGTTATTTGTGGAGGAGTGCTGGGAAAATCTGGAAATTCTTCACTCCTCCTAAGCTCAGATTTTATCATTATTTATATGTGAGGCTGAAATGAATGATCAACACACACCAAAGGACTTTTTAACACATAAAATCCTTTTAAAGCATGGGTTAGTACCTATTAATTGGCTTCTCAAGAACTTCTTATTGTATCTTTCTGGATTCCTCCACCAAATTTATTTTTCATATTTTGATAGCAAAGAGTAATTTGTTACAGATACAGGAGAGGAGAACTTGTTTTTTTCTCTTACCCCTCTTGATAAATGCTTATTATACTGAATTGCTCTTCCTTCATTTAGTGTCTTACTACAAACAGGGCTTTCACCGACTTTGAAAAGCACGCACTAAACAATAGGCATAGCAACCATTCTTTCCTCTGAATGAATAGTGCCATAAATGCTACAATCTATGGGCCGACTGAATAAGCTAATTTAGCAATTGCCTGTATATGTTAACCAGCTGAGGGATATTTCTATGGCATTTTTTTTTAGGGAGATGTATTTTATCTGAATTAAAGAGCTGAAAATAATTATAATAGAATGCCAAGCTATTTTTCAGTATGAAGGAACTTAAACTTGGGCAGTGTTTGAAGGTAACTGACACAAGCAGTATTACTGGTGACAGCAGTGGTGTAAATCATTGGCCTTTCAGTGATAGTAAAAAAAAAAGGGAAGAGCAAAATTCTATTCAGAATTTATCCTTAAAAGATTCAACCATCAAGACCAGCTCTAAGAGTGAGGCTGCAAAGCTGTTGTGCCATTAATATTAAGATAATTTTATATATTGAGAAATATTTTTAGGGAAAATAAACTATGAAGTATTGAGGCTAGGACATCATTCATTTGGCCTTGTTGGGCAAATATGTCCAAATGCTTTCAAGGACACAGTGGTCTTAATGGGAAATGTGCTTTTCTGAATAACGTGGGGAGCTACTCAGTGTTTTTCAAGATACATGTTTAAAGATACTTTCATAATGATATTCTCCTGCTGATTTTTTTAATTATGATAATTGTCAAACACACAATAGTATTAATCCCCAAATAACTATCACTCAGATTCATCACTTATCAAGATTCTCCTACATTTTCCTCATCTATCCCATTAAACTATTAAAGCAATTCTCAAACATCATGTCATTTCACGGTTTTGTTTTGCAAGTAGCATCCCCGAAACTGACATCACAGTACAGCCCTTATCACGTATTACAAAATATGAATAAACTTTCTTTGGTAGATCTAATCTGGAATGCTGGCTAAACGTAGGAAAACTATTTTCTATCAAAAATACCTCAGGGGAAGGGCACTCGTGAGTGGAGAGGCATACATCTCCTCTGAAGGCAGTTGTGTCTGTGCAATTTTCTTCTCATTGCCAAATTAGCTGAGGAAAAAAGGGAAATATTAGGAGCATTTTTCAGAAAATTAATTGTTTAATCTGGAGAATGTAAGGGAATATTTTGGATCCAAATTATACGGTGATTATTTGCTACTTGTTCAGATGTGATGGTGACATAAAAAATTAACGTGATGCAAATCCACGAGATGTATTCCTAACAGTTCACGTTATTAGCAGGATCTAATAGTAAAATCCTCCTCCTTCTACATGATTCCTTTTTAAATGCTCCTAGACCTTTAATTTTATGTAGTGAATTAATCAGAAATATTTTACAAGAACATTGTCCAAAGTGTTCTGTATTTCAGAAAAGTAGAAATGATTCAAACAGCAATTGCTATAAGCGATAAGAAGGGATCAGCTGCTTTCTGTGTCACTGATTCAAAACTTTTTCCTTATTTATGTGACAGGGCAGACCAGGGGACATCATTTGCGATAAGCTTGGTGATCAAACTTCTGATTAACTAATAAGCAGAGAGTGAATTTTTAACCAGTTATGCACCACTTTCTGTTCTAAATGAAGAAGTATATTACCAAGTGAATAATCAAACATATTTAGATATAATATTATCACCTTTCTACTTCAATTTGGGTGTGCTTTTTCCTGAGTCAGAAAACTTTCTAAATTTTTACTTGCCAGTGCTTTGAAATCTTAAATATTAGGTTTTGAAGTAAAAGCACATTAGAATAAGTCTGCTTACTAAATTTTTGTTAGTTAAGAACAACACAACTGATATCATACTTGAAAAATGTGTCAAGTGAATTAATATTAATTATCTTGACCATATGTATTTTTGACATTATTTTCGCTCTGTAAGCACAACAATACTAAAATTGGCACTTTCTTTGTTTTAAGTGACACATCTAATTATATAACTAGAAGTAACAGCTATTGACCTGTTTTAAGTTTTCATCTGCATTTGTCACATTATGATTTTTATGTTGTTAATTCAGTTAACATTGCCCTACTTCAGTAAGCAACATGTTCTTTTAATAAACTGCTTTAGATTTTGCATTTTATCTAAAAATCTGTAAGTTTGTTTAGCTCTGTAATGAACAGACCAAACATTTCCATTTCTTTTTACTTATGGGGACAACATATCTACAATAGCCTCGGGATCAATTTTCTTTGAACTTAGAAAAATAGTGGTAAGATATTTATCATCATTTAAAAATCCAGCTATTTTTTAAAATATCCAAAAAATAGACCTAACAAGATAGATAGCATACTTCCAAAATCCTACACACTTACTCCGAATACCCCTAAGCACACCTAAGTGATTTTCAACACAAAAACACAATCACACTCAGAGGCCCATGGACACAAAGAGGCGTAAAAACAAGTTACTTGGTACAAATGAATCAAAGTCCTACCTGGTCTCTGACCGTTGATAAGAAGGCTCATCATAAAAATTAAAAATACGTAAAAGAATTGTTGAAATCTCATTTTTCTGCCGCACTAAGGTGGAGCAGTAGCTCTGAAAGGAAACCAAACAATCTTTGAATGGTCTATGCAGTATCTGTGTGGCTCTCCTCACATTCTAATGACAAACCTCAGAGAACTGCCAGCTGCGTTTTCCAGAAAGGTTAATGATCACATCAGACAAGGTTACTGGTGCGCTGTGCTGTGGTCAGAGCCTCCCCCGGCCTCAAACCCCCCCTCCCCCCCCCCCCCCCCCCCCCCCGTTACTCCCCTTTATTTCCATAAGCAAATATTGGTGAAATAAACCATTCAAGCATGCCGTAACTTCAGTGGAAGTCTACTCTGGAAGCTCCGATGAGAGGCTCACTTAAATTCAATCTGGATTTGGAGAAATATGTAAAACAAGGCAAGGCATTGCCTCCTCCCCTCGCAATTTGCATCTGTTTAAACTTTGCATTGCCCATATTGGTCCCACATGCAGAAACCAATGGAAATGACAGGAAGTCTCTCTTTTGTCCTTTTCAGAAGGAATTCTGAAGCTCTAACTTAAGACTCCCAAATGCTTTGTGGCAGAACATGTGCTGAAATGCTTTTTCTTTACCAAACCTACTACCAAATAGTGTCTATTTACCCTAAATCTCTAAATTGCTTAATCTATGTGGGTTTATGTCAATAAACGTTCCTGGGGTTTAGAACGTTCTGAAATAAATCTGAAAAATGTTTATATTTTTATTTTGAAAATTGCAATTTAAAAATGGAGATCATTTTCATTTGCAATACTTCCAGGAGTTTAAAAAGGGAAGTTCAGGCAAGCCACAAACTCATGAAATCTGTGTTCTGTTAAAAAAAATGTATGTGTGGTGAAATACCAGGCTAACATATTGCACACACAAATTAGAGATGGAGAAAGAACTTCCCAGTTCATCACCCAGTGAACGCAGAAGATGCAAAAACCATCTAGCGTTGTCTTTTGTGCACATACACCAAGATCTCTTTTTAAGTGCTTCCTTGTTTGTTTGTCGTATGTAGCTGCTCTAAATGGAAACTACTATACTTACCATAAAGTTAACCAAAAGGATAGCGTAGATACACTCTGAAATACAAGCAGAGCCAAAATACCAAATCTAAAACATGCACAACTTACTCTGAACTGCCGGGAATTTTGTTGCATTTGGCTTCTCTAAATTCAGGTAGTAAGTGCACGACATTGGGCTTCCTGAAGTTTGAAATTAATGCATAGTTTGTCTTGATGTTTACAAGTCAGTCTGTAAAATTCCCTGCTTGCCTAGTTACGCATGCACTTTATAGCAGACAATAGCATACTGAAATTCCTAAGATCACTTTCTTAAAATCCAAAGACGATTTGCCCATTTAGAGACTGAAAGCATAGTGTTAAAGAGTAATACCTTACTGCGCTGTTTGTATATCGCTCCATAAAATCAACTGAATGCAAGAGTTCGGACTCACGATATAAAAGTGCTTCATGAATGGCAAAGGGTTTGTTCAGATTGTTACTTCCCCTGCATGCTTCTGAGTGTAGCACACTGCAAAACAGCAAGCTGACAAAGTTGAGTGTTAAATCGAGCAAACCAAGAGGAAACCAATATAGACTTTGACACTATAACCTCAGCCCAAGTTTTAAGTTTATTCGAAAGTATATTAGTGAGTTTTCTTTATGGATAAAAAGATAACTACCATGGACTGCATGTATTGATTACCATTTTTATATTTTATTACCAGATGATCAATAATGAACTCCTAGAATACGGCCAATATAAGCAAGTACTGTGGAAGGTATACAGTGGCTCCCCCTTATCCTCCGGGCATGTGTTCCAAGATCCCCAGAGGATGCCTGAAACCTCGGAGAGAACCAAACCCTACATACGCTATGCTTTTTCCTATACATACGTACCTATGATAAAGTTCAACTTATAAATTAGGCACAGTAAGAGATTTTAACAATAACCAATAATAAAATAGAACTATTATAACAACATAGTGTAATAAAGTTACCATAGTTCTCAGCAAATGATCTTTTTCTTTCCTTATTAAGTCTAGAACTTTCACCTTTTCACTTAAAGGAAGCACTTCGTGGCTTCTCTTTGGCATATCCAAATTGCCAGCATCACTTTGAGGCCATTAGCAAGCAAAACAAGATTTAGTGGACACAAGCACTCTAATACCAGGACAGTCAATCTGATAACGGAGATGGCTGCTAAGTGACTAAGGCAGGTAGGGGATACAGTGGGGTTACACTGGACAAAGGGGTGATTCACTTCCTGGGCAGATGGAGTGGGACAGCAAGAGATTTCATCATGCTACTCAGAACAGCTTGCAATTTAAAACTTATGAATTGTTTGTTTCTGGAATTTTCCATTAAATATTTTCAGACCCCAGTTAACTGCAGGTAACTGAAACTGTGAAAGTGAAACCTCAGATAAGGGGGGACTACTGTAGTCAAATGACATCTCCACGGATCAGGAGACAACAAAGTGCTGTATTTGTCACGTAACCACTCAATATCAATTTTCTCTTTTTTTTTTATTTTAAAGATTTTATTTTTTTCCTTTTTTTTCTCCCTAAAGCCCCCTGGTACATAGTTGTATATTCTTCGTTGTGGGTCCTTCTAGTTGTGGCATGTGGGATGCCGCCTCAGCGTGGTCTGATGAGTAGTGCCACGTCCGCGCCCAGGATTCGAACCAACGAAACACTGGGCCGCCTGCAGCGGAGCGCGCGAACTTAACCACTCCGCCACGGGGCCAGCCCCCAATTTTCTCATTTTTAAAAATTGAGATAAAATACCTGGCTTTCCATCTGAGTTATAAAGGTTTATCAAGATAATATATTACACTTATGAAACTTAAGACATTACTTATTTATATGTTTTTAAATTATTCTTTTCAAAAACAACTTAAGAAAGATGATTATATTTAAGCAGATGCTTTTTGGAGTACAGTAATAGAGTGTCACAAAGTTGATAGGTGGGCCTTTTCCGCCGGCTCCCCCCTGCCCCCGCCCTTCCCTAGGGAGGCTCCAGCAGCACCTTGCTCGCTCAGAGCTCCAGGCTCCTGTTAAGTGACACAGGCATCATCGTCGTCTCGCTCCAGCCATCACTGAGATCATCTACCCGGACCTCATCAGCCATGATGAGATGTTCTCTGACATCTACAAGATCCAGGAGATCCAGGACGGGCTGTGCCTGGAGGTGGAGGGGAAGATGATCAGTAGGACACAGGGTAACATTGATGACTCGCTCCTTGGTGGAAATGCCACCACCGAAGGCCCCGAGGGCGAAGGTCTGGAAAGCACAGTAATCACTGGTGTTGATATTGTCTGAGCCATCAATTGCAGGAATCCAGCTTCACAAAAGAAGCCTACAAGAAATATATCAGGGGCCCAGCCTGCTGGCGCAGCGGTTAAGCGTGCACGTTCTGCTTCCGCGGCCTGGGGTTCGCCGGCTCTGATCCCGGGTACAGACGTGGCACAGCTTGGCAAGCCATGCTGTGCTAGGGGTCCCACATATAAAGCAAAGGAAGATGGGCACAGATGTTAGCTCAGGGCCAGTCTTCCTCAGCAAAAAGAGGAGGATTGGCAGCAGATGTTAGCTCAGGGCTAATCTTCCTCAAAAAAAAAAAAAAAAGTATGTCAAAGATTACATGAAATCAATCAAAGCCAAACTTCAAGAACAGAGACCAGAAAGAGTAAAACCTTTTATGACCGGGGCTGCAGAACAAATTAAGCGCATCCTTGCTAATTTCAAAAACAACCAATTCTTTATTGGTGAAAACATGAATCCAGATGGCATGGTTGTTCTGCTGGACTACTGTGAGGATAGGTGACCCCATAGATGATTTTCTTTAAGGATGGTTTAGAAGTGGAAAAATGTTAACAAATTTGGCTTTTAATTTGGATCTACACCTGTCGTAACTGGCTGCTGCTTTTCATCCACACAACACCAGGACTTAGACAAATGGCACTGCTATCATCTTGAGCTCTTCAGCTATTTTGACCTTGATTTATTTGGAGTGGAAGCGTTATTTTTAAGGAAAAAACATGTCATGTAGGTTGTCTAAAAATAAAATGCATTTAAACTAAAAAAAAAAAGTTGATAGGCAAACGAAATGCTAGACGTTGAAGGACAGTGACAAATAATCCAGCGTTTCTAAGGAATGTGGGCCAGCAATGGTGGTAAATCATTCATGTTAGTATTGAACAGTCAGGCATGGAGAAATCTTGGTAGGAAAATAGTGAGTCAAAATGATGGCTCTGCAAGTGACTCTGCAAACAGTGCTTTTAGCCTGCAACTAGATGAAAATGATGAATTGTCTTTGTTTATATGAACAGAAACCCCACTTCTGCCCTACCTACAGCACGGGCCAGCCTCCTTTGAGTGAGTCAAGCACTGTCCCTTTGGGCTAGGTACCATGCTAAGTACATTACTTCGCTCAATCTTCCGCAAAACCCTCCTTGTTTATCAGCTGAGAGAAGCACAGCTAAAGAGAGTGTAGCCTCGAAGGCTACACAACTGGGAAGGGGAGTAGATGGAATTCAAATTCCATGAACTAAGCTCCCAACCATTTTGCTGTCCTCCCCTCGAAGCTCCAAATCTTAATTCTTATAATAATAGCCTATTGAAGCTTTTATAAAAATAAGGATAAGTTAGGAACAGACTTCTTGTACTGGCTTGTGTAGTGTCCCCCTGAAAACTCACGTCAACCCGGAAACTCAGAATGTGACCTTGTTTGGAAACAGGGTCTTTGCAGATGTAATTAGTTAAGATCGAGGTCATACTGAAGTAGGGTGAGCTCGAACTCCAATTTGATGGATGTCCTCATAAGAAAAAAGAGAAGAGACACAGAGACATACAGGACACATAGGGAAAGTGCTGTGTTGCAACAGAGGCAGAGATTGGATTTATGCTCCTACAAGTCAAGAAATGGCAAAGATTGCCAGCAACCACCAGAAGTTAGGAGAGAGGCATAGAACATATTCTTCCTCTGAGCCCGAATGCAGGACTCAAACGTGCTAACACTTTGGTTTCAGACTTCCAGCCTCCTGAACAGGGAAAGAATCAATTCCTGTTGTTTTAAGCAGTCTGGTTTGTGGTCCTTTGTTACAGCAGCTGTAGGAAACCAATACACTTCTATGTATTCATATATTCCATATGGAGATATAGTCTCTATATAATTTTATAAAGATATACTTATTTTTAAAGTGGTACACTGTATATGCCAGGTATTTAATAATAAAAGTTATTTCATTTAGACATCATAATCTTATGATGTAAATTTCATCTCAATTTTACAGAGGAGAGAACAAACTCAGAGAATTAAGGCATTTGCCCAAAATTAAACTAAATCGTTAATAGCAAAGCCAAGTTGTGGCCTGTGTCTATTTTGGACCTCTTACGCCTTTGATTTTGATCCTATGCCATCATTTGTCCCAAGAGATCCTGTCCAATCCTTGGCTTCTGTCCTACTCATATCTTTATTTTTTTTTTTTTTTGAGGAAGATTAGCCCTGAGCTAACTGCTGCCAATCCTCCTGTTTATGCTGAGGAAGACAGGCCCTGAGCTAACATCCATGCCCATCTTCCTCTACTTTATACGTAGGATGCCTACCACAGCATGGCTTTTGCCAAGTGGTGCCATGTCCGCAGCTGGGATCCGAACTGTTGAACACTGGGCCGCCCAGAAGTAGAACGTGTGACCTTAACCTCTGTTTCACCCGGCCGGCCCCAAGTGCCACTCATATATTTATCTTTCCTTCTCTCTCTCTCTCCCTGTGAATGTACTCTCTCTGATGTAAAAATTCTCACCCTTTGCCCATTTTCATTCAGCCTCCGTTCAGCCAGAAGTCTGAAATAGGGTCCACCTTGATTGTTCTACTCGCTCACCGCCTTCTTAGGGTACATCTCCTTGATTTTGGACTGCAGCTTTTACCATGTTACTGATAATGGTGCGTCTCACATACAATCAGTAAACTTCCAAATAGGGCCTTTTCTGTGAAATCTTCAATCCATCCAGTTAGGCTACTCTTTGCTCACATTTTCCTCTTTTCTTGTCTTTGCTCATACCGTCTGTTTCTTTTCTTCGGAACGATCTCCTCTGTTTATCCCAATTTTACTTCATTGAAGTCTTTCTAGTTGTTAGGGTCTAATTCAATTATTTAAGGTCAGGTCAACAAATATTTGTTGAGTGCTTAAATTACTACTATGTTCCAGGCTCTGATTCTAGGTGCTAGGGATGAAATGAGGAATCAGACATAGTCCCTATTCTTGAATTAATGTTGACTCATTAAATTTTATCTAATTTAAATAAATTTTATGTAATTTAATTAGTTTGTAGAATAAATTCATTAGGTATCCTCCATAGGCATTTCCTGATTCCTGCCAACTGAAAGTGATTTTAATTCTGTTCTGGGGATCTGGAAAATTTCCTGTTATCATAGCCTTTCCCCCACTGCAGCACTTCATGCCTCCCTTGGGGGCCATAGTTCATTCATTCTGGTCTGACAGATTCTTGAGGACATACGGACTCCTGGAGAAAGAAAAATGCCTTGAATGGAGAGGCTTGTTCTTTCACCTTTTGATGTATTCTCCAGAGCCTAGAAATATTGAATTCATGTTCAACTGAATTGAATATGGAAATCATAAAATATTAAAAAGTGAACATTGAGAGCTTAAATCTTAAAGAAAGGCAATATGTGAAAAATATTTACCTAGAAAAGTTGAAAAAGAAAAAAAATGACACAAGTTTAGGAATTAATTAGAGCACATACTAGGTGGGCGGTTTGTGGAGCTGGATCTAGATAAGGATAGAAACTGTTGCCTTTAAAGGCTGAAAAGCTATGTTCTGTAATCTGTGATATAACTGCCTCTATAGCATGTAAACTCCATGAGGGTAGGAAATATGATCTGTTTTCTTCATTGCTATTAGACTCATTGTCTCACTGTTGAATAAATAAATTAGTAAAATCCCACTCGAAGTATCCTAATATGGTAAAGTAGATCTTAATGTTATCAGGATCTGCTCTTGAGCCTTGGTTAACCACCTGTCTCTCTTTGTAGTGGGATTAGCTCCTGCCCACAGATGGAAACATTTAAAACTAATCCTGGTGGAGACAAACCGTGCCTTTACTTAGAGTCTATCTTCCCAAGAGTGTTTCCTATTTGATACCTGATCCTTGGGTGGTGTGGAGTACCTCTTCCCAATACCTTGCTTTGACTTCAGTTGTCTGCCTGAGGACTTATTTCCTCTGACTTTCCTTTCTTCCATTTCTTTGCTTCTTGACTCTCTCTGGATCTTATGCCAATACGTTAATTGACCTCTGGTTATGGTATACATTTTCTTTTGATCCTTTGTTCCATTTAGACCACTTCTGGCTCGAGAGCAATCCCGTGTATTTTAGTTTTTATTACCCACATTAGCTCTCGTAGGCCTCCCTTAATTATCTACTGTCATTCTTGGGTCCCAAGTTAACACTCAAGAGGAAACTAAAAACCAAAGTTATAGAAAATAGGATCACAGTAAATAAAAAATCATTGGTTTTGAAAACATGTGTGACCAAAATTGGCATTTTCCTTGCTTTGAGGAAATGGTGAATTAGACATGTTGGAGATATCAAATGTATAAAATTAGAATACCGAGTGTGGTAAATATTTATTCAGTATAATGCTCACTTCAAAATTTTCCCAGGATCTTCTTGGGCACATGTGCTGGTTGAAAAAACATTACTGATCATAAATGCTGCATCAAGCTAATACCTGAGCCAAAATATATATTTTCACAAGAAACCATAACTCTAAAAAAGGCACACACTTTTGAGAGTATGGATATCTTCTAAGCCCTCATATGCCTGGCAAACCTGATAAAAAGTAACTTGGTCATGGGGGTAGTAAACTCAATTATATCACGCGCAAAAATAATAGGGGTGGCAACATACATGGAACATTCAGACGCCCCCTGTATTATGGCAATTCTTATTCAAGCTACTGCGTTAAAGTGATTGACTAAACGGCATCAGGAAGACTTTTGTTATTGTAATATATTAAAAGGGATATTGGTAATCTTTATATATTCTTCTATCGAAGAACTCATTGGGTAAAAATCATTCAATTGACATAGAAGAGATCTCACTTAATATTTCTCTCTTTAAAAAAAAAAAGAAGCGAGACATTTTGAGTTTATCTTCTCTTCCTCTACTTTTAACCTTGTTTATATGCTTATTTTTTTTCAAAAACAGTCTCAGGAATTTTCATAATAAATCCAAGTGACTTCTAAGCAACAATTATTGTTTATTGGATGAATTATATATGATATAAAACTGCTAATAAACCTCGTGTTGGAATTCTTTAAGGGCATATTTAAGACTTCGAGATTCATGAAATGTTGCGTCTTTTTTGAACCGCAGAGGTTGAATGATTTAGAGTTTAACGTTAAACTTATTAGAACAGAATTTTGGTTTGTGATTATTTTGTTCATTACCAAAAGTGAAGGCAGTTTGGTGGAATGGAAATGGCATGACATTAGGAGTCAGGCAACTTGAATTTTTAGTCCTGACTCTTGCCACTAAGTCATATAGCTTTAGTCAAGTTATTGTATCAGATCTTTCATTTAAAATGTGAGGTATTTAGTCTTTAAATGTATAGATTCTTAAGTTCTCTGAAAGCCAAAATTTTGGCTCTACTTTAATTTTCTTTGGCTGAAAATTTAAGAGGGTTCATTAACTTATTTAATAAACACAAAATGAGCACTTAGTATATGCGAGGACTTTGTTGCATTTTATGAGAAAAAAAAGTATAAGCCCAAAGCATCCAGGTCTCAAGTAGAACATTAGGGTGGTAACATACTAATTGATGAGTGCAGTTGACAAAGCACAGAAAACTTTCAATTTCGAAGCGTTTTATCCTTTCAACCCTGACCCTTATCTCACTCCCTAGTAATATCCTGCAAAATATCACTTCTCTTTCCCAGAGAATCCAGTCCAGTTAATGTTATCCCAGGATGCTCTGCCCAGTTGCCTACCACTGCCACTCTTTGCCTGATTTTCTTCCTGATGACTAGTCAAGAACAATTTCCAACTTTCTCCCTTCTACAGGGAGTGCCCACACGGGCTATTTGATAAGAATGTTGGATACAGTTCTCTGTCACGTCTTTTGACCTGGCTGGAAGGGGTATTTTATTATTATTTATTATTATATTGCTACCTGTGCATTCCCCCAAATTGGCACCTGAACTAGAAATGTTTTTGATCAATTGTTCAATTACTATGACCTTTTAAAATTTACTGAGGCCATATCACACAGAACAATATTTAAAGTAGTTTGTGTGCTTTTGAATTCCAATAAAGGTCCTAGAAATACACATATCTAGGAGGAATGTTAGAAATAAAATCCAGGGGCCAGTCTGGTGGCTTAGTGGTTAAGTTCATGCACTCTGCTTCAGCCGCCTGATCGCAGGCTGGGATCCTGGGCGTGGATCTAGCACCACTCATCAAGCCTCGCTGTGGCGGCATCCCACATACAGTGGAGGAAGATCGGCACAGATGTTAGCTCAGTGACAGTCTTCCTCAAGCAAAAAGAGGAACCGGCGAAGCCCAGGCCACCAAAGTGGAATGTGTGCACTTAACTGCTGTGCCACGAGGCTGGCCCCTGAATTGACTAATTTAATCCTCATAACAACCCTCTTATGCCTGCTTTACAAATTAGGCAATTTAGGTAGTATAGAGAAATAGTTTCCCAGGTTACATAGCTAGGAAACAACAGATCCGGCACGTGAACCCAGTGAGACCCCAGAGTTCCTATTCTGAGTTGCTAGCCGCGTCTCCACAGCTGCAGGAATAAAACAGTGCTTACCGTATGGCAAGCTCTCCGAAGTCTCCCTTTAATACTTACAAGGAAAATGATTTGTATTTTTAATGAAGCTTTATTTGAATTTTAAGTTTTATTCATGCTCTTGTCTTCAAATGAACAAATCGTGTTGGATTTCTGACTCTGCTGGACTCCTGGTCGAATGTTATTTTTCAGAAATACAATGGTTATAGAGTTATAGAATACGTAGGTGTATACATATGTACTTAAAGAAACTTGCTTATTTAGGTTAGGCTGCTACTTTCTTGTGAATAGCTTTAAAACACCCAATTACTCTATAACACAAGCCCAAAAGTCTCCATAAAAGATTGGTATACTAACTTGTCAAGAAGTAAGCTAGATGAATAATTATGGGTGTGTCCTTTCTGCATGCTTTCTCACAAAAATCAGAATTCCACATTGAAGTTAACTTCTTTTTAAAATCCTACAGCACATATGGATCCAATTACTTAATTGTCTGCAGAGTTGCAATGACAGTTAACTTCTACCAATTTCAGCCAGTCTGCCAGATATCTGCATGCAAACTGAAGGATGGCTCGTCTGTCTGACCCTTTGTCCTTTTTGGAAGAAGCGAATCAGTAGCAGATGCAGTTGGGTGAGTGATGCACGGACTGTATTTGAAGGAAAAAATGTTTATGGTAATCTAATCATTTGAGAAGGAAAAGAATAAAGTGCAAAGTAAAAGGAGAAAATAGGCAGATGAGAGAAAGAAGTGGAGGGAGCAAGACAAAGGGAAAGCTAAAAAAAAGAGAGCTTGAGTGTTAAGGAATTTCAATGGAATCTTTCTTTGTTTACTTTTAGGAAAATCTGTCTTGCAAATTTAATTACCACACAACATGATTGCTCCTGGTAAAATGTAACATTAAAGCCATGGCAAGTTAAGTGAATTTAAAGAAGTTCCAGAGCTGGAATTACAATCTCACGGAAGCAACTTTAAATTTTGAAACTACTTTGCTAGTTGTCTAATCACACCTCAGCCTGAGAGGCAAAGAGAGTAGTTAACATATCAATGTTTCCTCGTGATTGTAGCAGAGGACAACGGAATGCTATTTTCCTTAAAATCTCACCTTAAAAATAAAATTGACAAAGGCGATCGACCTCTTCACTTTAAGTTTTCTTCTGAATCTCTGCTCTGTTGTTCTGATTCCTTTTCAGTCTCTTTCTTTTTTTTCACATCTAATGCAGGAGGATTTAACCAGCTATTTTGCTATTTGGGGTGGAAGGAAAGTCTCAAGGCAGAATTACTGAGGTGATGGCTTTCTCCTCTAGCCTTTTGGAGACCATATTGCTTTACTTATAATGATTTTTCAATTCTACCTACAGGTTAGGAATGAAGCACAGATAATTGCGAGGTGTAGCCCAGATCAACTATCCCTCAAATTGTCACAAAGGTCAGTGTTAGCAAGATTCACCTTGCTTTCATATGCCCACTACTGTTGATTAATGAAAGGTAGTATGGTTTTTATTCCCTCAACAATGGTTTTTCCTTCTCCCACCTGGGAGTGAGAGTTGACCAAATACAAGCCAGCCCCTCTTGAACAGAGAGCAAGACCTAATATTTTCAACATAAATATAGCATTATTAAACACCACTATTCAAGTAGCATACATTTTACATAGGAAATACTGATGGATAAATAAGAATGTTGGGGCTGGCCTGGTGGTGTAGCAGTTAAGTTCGTGTGCTCTGCTTTGGCAGCCTGGGGTTCGTAGGTTCAGATCCTGAGTGCAGACCTACACACTGCTCATCAAGCCATGCTGTGGTGGCATCCCTTATAAAAAGTAGAGGAAGATTGGCATGGATGTTGGCTCAGGGACCATCTTCCTCAGGCAAAAAGAGGAAGATTAGCAACAGATGTTAGCTCAGGGCCAATCTTCCTCACCAAAAAAAAGAAAGAAAAGAATGACAACATATCACGATTTAACTTCAACTAACAACTTAACAAGCAAGTGTGTTTTCTGAGATGCATAGTTATAAGACAGTGACTTACCACAGGTACTACATACAGCTGTTTGGGAAGTTAAATCAATATCTTTGATATTTTATCATTTGGTGAGGTGTTTAGTTTGCCAGTAACAAATGTTTTAGTAATAAAAATAGCAACCATTTACTGAGCTCATGTGATGTGACAAGCACCGCAAATGCATATGCTATTCTACATTATCTGTAACAACACTAAGCAGTAGAAACAATTATTTCTCCATTTTGCTAGCAGTGAAATTGAGCACAGAGGTTAATAACTTGCCTGTCTCCGGATGGCTGAGAGGCAGAGTTAGGGTTAGAATCCGGAGCCTGTATTCCTAACCACTGCGCTAACCTGCAGTGTCCAATCATGCAGATCGTTCACCCATACGGAAATTATTCTCAATGTGACATGCTCCTGCGATGCTGGACATGTACAAAGGATGAATTAACATTAGGATGTCAAAATAAATGTGTCATGAGCTCTAGTAAAATGAAGAATTCCGTGGAAAAGGGGAGGAGAGAGTAGGAGAAATGGCTTAAATGTTGCCTAAGCTTCCAAAGTAGCATTTACAGCATGAGCTCATCTTGACAACAAAAACAAGAAACAAAAAGCCAAAAACCCCCCACTCTATGTATGTTTACATAAAAAAAAAAACTGGAAGGAGATGTAGCACTGTATTATACTTGCCACTGGTTATCTATACACAGTGGGATTGTAAGTGCCTTTTCTTCTTTGAGTTTTTTTGTATTATTTACTGAAGGCATATATTGCTCGTACAATTAAAAATAATTAGTTAATCATTGTTGAAACTTGGGGTTTGTTATACTACTCTTTCTTTTGTTTATGTCTAAAATTTCTGTAATAGAGAGTTTAGAAATAATTTTAGAAAATAAAAATAACTTGAAACACAGACTAAAACTCCAAATGGCTGCTGGGGCTTGTTGAGAATAAGTGTGATCAAAGGAATAGCCTGTAATATGCTTAAAAAAAGATGTTCTTCTTGAGCAAAGATTACATTAGTCTCAGAAGAAAAGTCATAAATGGTTAAGAAGAATTTTGGGTAGATTTCCCAAGAAAATAAAATATGGAAAATATGGAACCAATTACTTCCAAGTCCTTTGTAGAGTGGCCTGTCTGTCCTTACCTCTTCCTCACTGTCCTTATACTTACCTCACCTCACTTCCTTACTCCTCTTCCTTTACTGTGTTCCATTGCTTATAAAACCCTCACAGTTTCCTGCCACAGGGTCTTTGCACCTGCTGTTACCCCTCCTTGGAATTCTTTTCCTGAAAACTTCACATGGATAGTCATGAGGTTCAGGACATGCTACCCCAAAATAGAGCACCTTGGTTATTGAACATTTTAAGCTAAAGGAGTTTGAGAAAATGGTGGAAGCAGGAAGTTCACTCCGACCTTCCTTCCTTCCTTCTCCCATGAAACAGGTCATAGTGTCTTCATGTGATATAGGGACAAGAGCATCCTTATCTCCAAAGACAAAGGGACACCAAGAAGATGTCTAACAAACAACCCTTGCTAAGTTTCTCCCAGTTTACTACACTTCGCTCACACTCTCTAACCTCTCATATTCCTACACGACTGCCAACTCTTCATCAAACCTAGCATAAAAGTGCTCAGGCCTGTTTGTGTCTTTCTTTCTTTCTTTCTTTCTTTTTTTTGGAGGAAGATTAGCCCTGAGCTAACTACTGCCAATCATCCTCTTTTTGCTGAGGAAGACTGGCCCTGAGCTAACATCTATGCCCATCTTCCTCTACTTTATACGTGGGACGCCTGCCACAGCATGGCTTATTGCCAAGCAGTGCCATGTCTGGACCCGGGATCCGAACTTGTGAACCTGGGGCCTCCAAGAAGCAGAACATGCGAACTTAACTGCTGCGCCACCGGGCCAGCTCCATGTGTCTGCATTTCTTTCAGAAGGTTCCATGTCATGTTCAACTTATATTAAATAAATTTCTGTGCTTTTCTCCAGTTACTCTGTCAGTATAATTTTCATACCCAGCCAGGGGTCCTAATAGAGTTGAGGAAAAATTTTTCCTTTCCTACAATACCTTTTCCTCCTGGTCTCAGCCACTCCATCCAGTTATATTCTCTCACGTTGTCCTGTTTTCTTATCTTTGTGTCATTTAATGCAATCTTAAATTTTTTTTTTAAAGATTTTATTTTTTCCTTTTTCTCCCCAAAGCCCACTGGTACATAGTTATATAGTTTTAGTTGTGGGTCCCTCTAGTGTGGCATGTGGGATGCCACCTCAGCATGGCCTGATGAGAGGTGCCATGTCCGCGCCCAGGATCTGAACCAGCGATCCCTGGGACGCCGAAGTAGAGCGCTTGAACTTAACCACTCTGCCACGGGGCTAGCCCCCAATTTTTTAAATATATTTGTTTAGTGAGTCTCTCCCCACCAGGATATAAACTCTTTGAAAGTGGGAGTCTCGTCTCTTGTGCTCCTCATTCTACCCAGGGACCCTAGAACAGTGCCTGATACATAGTAGGCGCTCAGTAAATCCTTGATGAATGAATGCAAAGACAGTCTCTGCATGAGCTCTGCCATCTACTGCTCTTTAGTCACACTTTCACTCAGCCTTGAACACCCAAGCTCTGCCTCAAGAACTCCAGAGGCATCCTGGGTATGGGGAAGAGGGATTTGAAGACTGTATTGTCACTGCAGGAAACCCCTCAACTTTTGCTATAATAATACCTTAACTTGTGTTCATAAATACTAACCCTTGTTAGTCCCAAAAGCCTACCTCCAAGTAACAAAATATAAAAAAGTTATATAGACAAATGAGGGAACTAATTTATTTCAAGTATCAAAGGCAAAAAAAAAAAAAAAGATTAAAGGGCAAAGAATAAACAGAATATAACTTAACATTTCTGCAATAAACAGTTAACTTTTGAGGGCTTTTACCATACCGGGCAATGATATTTTCCAGAATGAATTCCATCTTCCTTGTGTATGCTTCTGTATTCTGACCACCCATGCTACAAACCACATTTATGACTCAACCACATTAAGTTCAGGGGAAAATGTTTATATTGTAAGGTAGTTGGGAAGTCATTTTTCTTACTTTGTGAAAGCATCTGATTTGCACGGCCTCCAGACAAAGGTAAGGGTTAAACCCCACAAGAGTACTCTGTCACTGTCCACACAACCCAGGGCTGACTCATGTATGCTCAAGACCTGCCTGATGAGTCACAAAATGCCACACAGAGGGAGCCATTCAAATATACTGGTGTACTGCCTTTATGTCCTGAGAATTGGAAAACAACTGTCAACTGACAAAGGTCACCTCTGGATTAATGACTGGTAGGTTTAATTTATGCAAATGTATAAAGCTTTAATCTCTATGCTTTACAAATTAGATTAATAGTACCCATTTCAGGGATTTTGTAAACACTGAGAAACTGAAACACTTTGGACTGAAGAAATCAATTACATTGGCTTAAAAATTGTGTCCAGATTTTCAGATAATAAACTACATAAGGGGTATTCAAAAGATGCTTACATATTACTTTCACGTCCTCTGAAATCTTAAGGTTTAAGCACGAAGAAGTATTTTAATTCAATTTTTTTAATCGTGTTGGCAAAACTGTCTTCTTCTGCATGAAAGTTGCCTGCACCAACAGAAGAGTCGAATATGGGATGTACGACAGGACTTACCTTACTAGTTTGGCACTACGACTCCCTACCAATTACATCTGAGCCTTCTTTTTGATTTTGGAATTTTGAACCATAAATCTTTCTGCAGTCACTCCAAATTTAACGAGGCTTGTAGGGTGTAAAAAGAAGTGTGAGGAAGAAGAGAAAATGACTCATAATCCTGCCACTTAGAGGCAGTTGCTATTAATATTTTGGAGTATTCCTTCCTTTCTTTAAAAATATTTCCCCCTTATTCTCTCATTCTCATGTTGCCCTAAACTCTAATGAAAATGTCACTATACCCATTCGATGATGGACTTGTTCTATCATTTTGTCCTTCAGCACGAAAGTGCTAGCCTGGCTAAATTTTGTCCTGTAATGAATAGCCTTAAAAAAAATTGCATCTAGTTTTTAGATGTTTTCCTTTTTTAAAAATGATAGCTCAGAATAATTTATAAATAAATAAAAAAGAATTTGTAGAGAAAATAAATATTCAGCTATAAACTGCATCATTCCAAATTAGGGGAATATGTGATATTCACTTTTAGAGAGAGAAACACAAACTTAGGAAAGATTCCCCCCCAATTGATGGAGTTCTTTGGGAAGGAATCCAGGTTTTGAGTAAAATATACAGTGAAGGAATTAGGAAAAGACTGTCAATAACTTCCAGCTAATTAAAATTCATGCTCAGACTCATAGAAGACCAGCTTTCAACTTCTCACTAGTTTTCATTTGTGGATAAAAAATAAAGTTGTGAATCAAACCTTAAATCACAGAACAGAAGTCTACCAGACTGGTTTTATTTAACTCCATAGACATTGCTCAATTGCAAAGCTTTGTTTCTGTTTTCCTTTGTCCTAGCATACTCCAAATAAATGTAAGTGCCTTTCAGTATAGTTGGTGTTAGTTTCATCCTAATTAAAAGAAAAACTTTTACCTTTATCTTATCAGAATATGTTGACTATGTGGCGATGATGGATAAGTCAAGAGCACTTAGGCAGTGTGTGTGTGTGGATGAGTGTGTGTGGATGTGTGTGTGTGTATGTGTGTATGTGTGTGTATGATTACGGGAGGGACAAATTCAGACTTAACTGAATGGCAGGCCTCCTTCTTTGACCATCACTCTTCCCAACCATTTCCCTCTTTGGAATTTACATGTGAAAAGTTAATTTGTAACTTAGAGAATTTTAAAATTATAGAGTGCTTATCATTTTTTAAGAATAATATAGATCTCTAGAGATGCAAGAAGAAAAAGAGCCAATATTATTTCTATTATCTTAGGGGACAGAGAGGAGGCGTATTCAAGACCTTTATGCAGAAGGGAAGTTTTTTTTTTTGAGGAAGATCAGCCCTGAGCTAACATCTGCTGCCAATCCTCCTCTTTTTGCTGAGGAAGCCTGGCCCTGAGCTAACATCCATGCCCATCTTCCTCTACTTTATATGTGGGAGGCCACCACAGCAGTGCTTGCCAAGCAGTGCCATGTCTGCACCTGGGATCTGAACTGGCGAACCCATGGCCGCCGAAGTGGAATGTGCCAAGTTAACTGCTGGGCCACTGGCTGGCCCCAGAGGTTTTTTTTTTAACCTCCCCTGGCAACTCGTTACCCTGGGGAATGTTGAAGTTTCATATCAGCCCAAGATCCAGCTTACAAAGTGTTTTCATATTGATGCCTTTATTACTTTTTCAGTGTTTTCATGGGTTGTACTTAAACATATAGATCTATAATTTATCTTTTAAAAGGCTCTTCCAGGGACCAGCCCAGTGGCACAGTGGTTAACTTCACACGTTCTGCTTTGGCGGCCTGGGCTCCGCTGGTTCGGATCCTGGGTGCGGACATGGCACCACTCATCAAACATGCTGTGGCGGGAGTCCCACATATAAAGTAGAGGAAGACGGGCACCGATGTTAGCTCAGGGCCGGTCTTCCTCAGCAAAAAGAGGAGGATTGGCAGCAGAGGTTAGCTCAGGGCTGATCTTCCTCAAAAAAAAAAAAAAGGCTCTTCCAGTAAATGTAACGAAGTAAAGCATTTTGAAATAGACTTGAGTATTGTCCGAAAATAGTCAACAAACATTAAATTTAAAAAACAACACAACATGGGCTGACCCAGTGGTGTAGTGGTTGGGTTCGCATGCTCTGCTTCGGTGGCCCAGGGTTTGCAGGTTCGGATCCTGGGCGTGGACCTACTCACCACTCGTCAAGCCATGCTGTAGTGGCATCCCACATACAAAACAGAGGAAGAGTGGCACAGATGTTAGCTCAGGGCCAATCTTCCTCACCAAAAACAAAACAAAACGACACAACAAATAACTTTGTATCTCTCTTAACCACCTAAAATGCTTATTAAGGCTACCTCTACTATTTTGGCATCAGGTACGTTCAAGAAGCTCAACTCTTAAAGCCATTAGCATTTCATGATTTAGAATTATCCAAACAAACTTAGCCATCTGTGGTTTTATTTCCAACACTTTTCCAGTTGATCAAACGAGCTTTAGCTATCAGTTTAGAAGTACCTACTTACCCAACAGTCGTGGTTAAACTAAAGAATAGAAACAAAGCAATCTTTGCTTTGGCAGACAATAAAGTCTTCTGACCATCTCTACCATCAAATCAAACTATCCTGGTCAAGGAAGATTTGCATGCCCCATAAATGTTCTTTAAAAAGCAGCACTTTTCAGCTTGGGAATGTGTTACATATTTTGACTCTTGCTACTAAATCAGGAAGATGAAAACATTGCAATTCACAGTGAGAAAGCAGATATTTGTTTTCCAGTGGGAATCAAGTCAGAGGAGAGCACAAAAGAGTCTTCATGTCCTCCCAAGCATCTGCGGCAGTGGTCCCAGTTGGACACCACATTCACCCAGCTGCTGGGGTGTGTATGCGTGTAGTGTAGAAAATGTTTCATTGCAGTCATTTACAGCAGCATCTTGTGTGTGTGACGGGAAACATCATCAGCACATTCCACATGGGAATGAAATTTTCCTTTTTAAAAGAATGTGGATAACATTGCCTCATGTATTTCTTTCTTTTTTATTCCCCTATCTCTTCATTTATTTTTAATTATCCTACTTTATTTTGATAGAGCCAGTATAATTCAGTCATTAAGAGCCCTATAATCCGGAATCAGAATGATTGGGTGCAAATTTTAGCCCCACCACGTGTTAACAGTGTGTTCTCGAGTTTTTTCCCTGCAAAGAAGAATAAAGTCTAATAAGAGAGGGATGAGGAATAAATGAGGGCTCAGACAGAGCACTCAGGGCAGGGCTGAGTGAGTTAAATGCTAGCTTTCATCGTGAATGGCAGTCCCACTACATTTTAAATTACATTCAGGTTGAGACAACAATGGCGGGTGAATGACATATTCATTGGAGCACAATCTTGCAGGACACTCAATTCCTTTGTTCTTGATAACATGACCCATTAATCCCATTTCCTGCTGCCTGCTTCACCTGTTCTGGTGTATAGGGTGTGTGAGGAGGAACAGAGGATTTGACAGAAGAGGAAGGAACAAAACAGAGGCATTTTTATCTGGTGGTGGAAGCTAGGGAGACATGGCATCGCACGCTGAATTGGATAACATTAAGCTGTTCGTGATTCCTGAGGCATCTTAGTGTTTTGATTGCAAATATCCAATGATTCCCTTTCCAGAGAAATGACTTCAGCCCTCTCTCAGAAATGCAGTGTATGGGAGCGTAGTGATGTCTCTTTGAAACCCAGCAGTGTGACTTTCGTTTCCTCAATCCTCTGCTCCCTGAACACACAGGCTCTCCCGCACCTTCCCATAGTGATGGATGTTGATGTCTGCCTTCTCTATTTAGCAGGGATTTTAGTCAACCACAGCAAACAGCATGTCAGTTTCTACACTTGCGTCAGCCCCTCTCTTTCAGATTGTCTTCCCTAGAGGTGGATGGTGCCCAGGGTAGAAATACCCAGATTCTTGCCGATTGTGAAAAGCAAGAATTAAAATGCTCAGGCACCTGAGGAAGCATGGTGGCACACACACCAGATTAACAGAAAATTTTGGTAATAGTCTCAATTCTGTCACTTACTCGTGGAGACAGACCCAGCATCGTTTTCATGTACGACCTTGAGAAAGTTGTGAAATGTCTTTAAGCCCCACTTTATTACCTGTTAAATGGATATATTACTTATTCACAGTCTTTTGAAGGATCACTGTGAAATACTGAAAAATGAGAAAATTGCTTTAACAGACCTCTGTCGCATGTCTATTACATGTCATGTATTAAGACCGTCTATACAAAGAGATCTCAAAGCTGTAAGTAAACACAAATATTAGCTAGTGCTTTTATTATTGGGTGCTTTTGTTTTGACGAATCAGTAGATGTGGAGAAGCAACATCTGTATGTTGGAATAGAATTTGAGTCTTTGATGCAAGGAAGGAGTGTGGCTGAGAATAGGAGGAAACGCCCACCTACACCTCCTATTGTGCTTTAAGCGTGCAGGGTGGGCGGGCCGGGGCTCTTATGAGTGCCTAGTTGCATGCAAGGTAATTGCAGACGCCTGCTTCCCTCTCTGCGGACACAGCCAAAGTTCCTGGTTCCAAGGAGTTGCTGATGTTATAAATTCCAGGGCACAGAAAACCACATTTTTCATAATGGGTTTCATGCCCATTACCGGTAATAATTTAAAATTGTTTGAATTCATAGCTAAAGAGAGATGCTTCTGCTTTTCATTAAATGTCACTGAACAGGTGCTGAGCTCTGCAGTCTTTAATGCCTTCCAGCCTCTGCTAAGTCATATGTAAAAGTAAAATATTTGTGGGGCAAGCCTGGTAGCACAGCAGTTAAGTTCGCACTTTCTACTTCGGCGGCCTGGGATTCGCTGGTTCCGATCCCAGGTGCAGACATGGCACCGCTTGACAAGCCATGCCTTGGTAGGCCTGCCACATATAAAGTGGAGGAAGATGGGCACAGAAGTGAGCTCAGGGCCAGTCTTCCTCAGCAAAAAGAGGAGGATTGGTGGCAGATGTTAGCTCAGGGCTAACCTTCCTCAAAAAAAAAAAAATAGTAAAACATTTGAATTCCTCCCAAAGTTCAATAGTCATGTTAGAGAGAGAGTTCAAATGAGTGCACATTTTATAATCCCTATTCTGCATCATTTGTTTTAGATTTCGATGACAAAATTCTCCCTTTCTGGTGGAATATTGAGTAGAGATAAATGGTTGGAAAAAAATACAAATTTGCCTTTATTGCATCTGTGTTGCATAAAAATTCTGGGAACACCCTGCCTGCACCAAGATGTATTGAAAGGAAGGCTGCTCTGCTAGGGAACGTTTGGAGCAGGTAAATTTGTGCTGAGGAGATGGGAGGTAATCACCAGACAAATGACTCGCACATCCGGTGGACTCAAGGAGGGTTAAACTAAATATTCAAGCTGTTTGGTCTGTTTACTCATGTTTATACGAGGCTAACAACTTCCACAACTGCCTTTCAGGCAGTAGTTCCCAGGTGTCTTCTGTTTAGTTGTCGGGCTCATTTGAATTACTTTATGAGGAATATTTAGAAAAGAGAGAGAGTGCGGTGATCAAGGGTAGCTTGCGCTTCTCACAACCTAAGGAGGATTCTGGATTCTACTGTTCCTCACTGTAGCTGTGGTGTGAAGATCGCTGGAGGCAAAAGTGAAATCTTGTGGGGCTGGCCCCATGGCCGAGTGGTTAAGTTTGTGGGCTCTGCTGCGGTGGCCCAGGGTTTTGCCGGTTCGGATCCTGAGCACCACTTATCAGGCCACGCTGAGGCAGCGTCCCACATGCCACAGCTAGAAGGACCCACAACTAAAAATATACAACTATGTACTGGGGGGCTTTGGGGAGAAAAAGAAAAAATAAAATCTTTAAAAAAAAAAAGTGAAATTTTGTGATTTTCACTTGTGATTTCTACAGATTCTTATAGGCTCCCCAGAAATTTTACAGAAATGAAGAACTTTGTCACTGAAAGATCTCCTTTGATTTTGAGGACTAACAGGCTTATTTACTTATTAATTTATTTCTAAAATTTTAATGAGACAACTAAAGGCTTCTCTAAAGGAGGAATATATGATATTTGAAATGATGGTGATGTTTGTGGATATATATGAGAGTGTCTCAATTCTTAGGAGATGCATGCTAAAGCATGTAGAGGTGAGTGGTATGATGTCTGCAATGTATTCCGAAATGTTTCAGCAAAAAAAAAGAGAGATAGATAAAAGAAATGTGGCAAATTGTTAAAATGTTGAATCTAATTGTTTCATAAATGTGTTTCATATACTGTTCTTCCAACTTTTTTGTATTTGTAAATTTTTATAATAAAAAGTTGAAAAACAATCTTCTGTTGATAATCACAAAATGCTGTTAAGACTCAACCGACAAACTTGAAAAATATTTGCAAAATATATGTCATATATAGGATTATTATCCTTAAAATAAAAATCACCTATGAATCAATAAGAACAAAGTTGAACACTCCAATATAAAAAAAAGGCAAAGAAAATGAACAATCAAGTCACAAATGGAAAGACAGAAATGGGCAATAAATAAACAGAAAACTGGGTATTTATACAATTATATATTGATCTCACTATCAATAAAAATGCAATTTAAAGCATTACCAAAAGAATTATATAAATATATATAAAATAATTATCTAAAAGAATTATAATAACTATCAGACGGTTACTCTGATTCAGGTATTATTCAAGTGTTTTCTCTGTCCTTTCACATTTAACTCTGGCAAGAGTCCTATGATGTGGAAACTATTATTGTTTCCATTTTACAGAAGAGGGAACTAAAACCACAGAGGTTAAATTCCTTGCCCTGGACTACAGTGGGGAAACATTAGTAAGCATTGGAGTTAAGATTCATACGGAGACCATCCCTTTCTAGAACGTGCTGTCTTCATAATATGCTGTATGGTATCTGGTACTGATAAGGGTAGACATTCACAGCTGGTGTGTTAATAGAAACCACTTTGACCATCTTTCTGGGGACTAATTTGGCAATATGTTTGGATCAGATGCCTTAAAAATGTGCATAGCCTTTGATCCGGTGATTCTAATTCTAGGAATTCTTCTAAGGAAACAGGACAACGTGCCACAATGTTTATACAAAGATATTAATCCAGCACTGGTTAGGTATTAAGAAATCAAAGCTAAATGCCCCATAGAGGACTGCTAAATAAGTTATGAATCAGCAATGGGATGTTAGGCAGCCATTAATAGGTCTATATTTATTAAAAGAAAAATCTTTATAAAACATTGCAAATGGGGAAAAAAAAGCAGGCGCAAAACGTGCTG
The DNA here is from genome assembly GCF_021613505.1 of Equus quagga. NCBI lineage: Eukaryota > Metazoa > Chordata > Mammalia > Perissodactyla > Equidae > Equus > Equus quagga. The sequence continues at coordinate 50,591,322 of NC_060269.1, read as the reverse complement.
TAAAGTGTAATCCCATGTTGTTGAAAAAAACAAAACTACATAGAAGATATATAATATGCATATATTTGGAAGAATATATACCAAAATTTTAACAATACTTGATCTTTAAATGGTAAGAGTACAGATTTTTCTCCTTGTTTTTATGTGACTTTAAAAATTTCCCCATGAAAACATAATTTTAGTTATGCAATAAAGATATATATTTTTCTTTTTGGTGAGGAAGATTCACTCTGAGCTAACATCTATTGCCAAGCTTCCTCTTTTTTTGCTTGAGGAAGATTGTCGCTGAGCTAACATCTGTGCCAGTCTTCCTCTATTTTGTATGTGGGTCACTGCCTCAGCATGGCTGATGAGTGAGCACTAGGTCCATGCCGGGGATCTGAACCCATGAACCTGGGCTGCCCAAGTGGAGCATGCAGAACTCGACTACAACACCATGGGGCCAGCCCCACAATAAAGATAATTTGAATGCAGCATATGCAGTAAAACAGTGAATATGTGTCATGATGAATTTTAAAATTTTTATTGTGATAAGAATACTTAACATGAGATCTACCTTCATAACAGATTTTTAAGTGTACAATGTAGTGTTATTATCTATAGGCACAATGTTGTACAGCAGATCTCTAGAACTTACTCATCTTGCATAACTGAAATTTTATACCTGCTGATTAGCAGCTCCCTATTTCCACCTCCTTTGAACACCTGGCAATCACCATTCTCTTCTTTGCTTCCATGAGCCAAGACTCTTGGAATATGTTAGTTACCTTATATACGTTGAATCATGCAGTATTTGTCCTTCTGTGACTGACTTAATTCACTTAGCACAATGTCCTCAAGGTTCATCCATTTTGTCACATATGGCAGAATTTCCTTCTTTTTTAAGGCTGAAAATATTTCATCCATCTTGTCACATATGGCAGAATTTCCTTTCTTTTTTTTTCTTCTTTTTGTTTTCAATTCCCCAAATCCCCCCAGTACATAGTTGTATATTTTAGTTGTGGGTCCTTCTAGTTGTGGCATGTGGGATGCCGCCCCAATGTGGCCTGACGAGTGGTGCCATGTCCGCGCCCAGGATCCAAACCAGCCAAACCCTGGGCTGGCGAAGCAGAGAGCGCAAACTTAACCACTCTGCCATGGGGCCGGCCCCTCCTTCATTTTTAAGGGTGAAAATATTTCATTGTGTGTATATATCACAATTTATTTATTCATTCATCTGTTGATGGACATCTAGGTTCCCATATTTTGGCTGTTATGAAAAGTGCTACAATGAACATAGAAATGCAAATATCTCTTCATGATGAATTTTTTTTTAAGGAAATTATTTAAACTTGTAATCTTGGAAACTAAAGACTGTGTGGTCCAGAAGTTATTTACTTCAGTATGAGTGATCATACTTGATGTTTCATTCTTTCCTCAACTTGGCCATTCATTGCTCTGTTTTCTCACTCATAAAGCAGGGTACTGAGAGAAAAACTGAGATCAGCTAGGTGTGCTGTAGTTACGCTCCCATTGCTTGCTCTGAGCCCTCTCGCTGTGCCTCTCTTTCTCTCTTCCATTTTTCTCCACTGGCTTTTCTCTTAAGGGTATAAACACACTTAAGTCTCTTTCTTCCATTAAAAAATTTTTTTTCCCCTCTGGATTCCGTTGTCTCCTTTAACAAAGCTTTCACCTTCCCTTCTTGAAATAATTAAGTCAACCAGTACTGGCTCTTGGTCTTCCTCTTCCATTTGTTCTTCAATCTGCTGAGATCTAGTTTGTACTTGAAATCAACCTGGCAATGCTCTTTATCATCAAAGTGAATGCCTTTTTCCCGTACTTTTCCACTTATACCTCTATTTAATTCAGTTAATTGAATGTTGACTACGATGCCCCTGAGCTTCCTCTTTCCTTGCATTTCCCATTTTTTTCTGGTTCTCTTTTATTGCCCTTTCGTTTTAGTTTTCTTTGTTGCTGTGTGTGATGGGTTGGGTGATGGTCCCCAAAGTATATCCATGTCCTAATCCCCAGAACCTGTGAATGTTACCGAATATGACAATAGAGAGTTTGCAGATGTGATTAAGGCAAAGGTCTTGAGATGAGGAGATTATCCTGGATTAACCCATAGGCCAGATGTAGTCACAATGTTCCTCATAACAGGGATGCAGCAGCAGAGTTAGGGCAAGAGAAGGCAACGTGCTGACGCTAGCAGAAATTGGAGTGATGTGCTCGAAAGATGGAGGAAGGGGCCACTAGCTGAGGCATATAGGTGGCCACTAGAATCTGGAAAGGCAAGGAAACAAACTATTCCTTCAGAACCTCTAGAAGAAACTAGCCCTTGGGCCGCCCCCATGGCCCAGTGGTTAAGTTCTTGAGCTCCGCTTTGGCAGCCCAGGGTTTTGCTGGTTCGGATCCTGGGCACGGACATGGCACTGCTTGTCAGGCCACGCTGAAGTGGTGTCCCACATGCCACAACAGGAAGGACCCACAACTAAAAGTACACAACTATGTACCGGGGGGCTTTGGGGAGAAAAAGGAAAAAAAAATCTTATTAAAAAAAAAAAGAAACTAGCCCAGCCATTACCTTGACTTTAGTCCAGTGAAACTGACTTTGGACTTCTGACCTGCAGAATTATAAGGAATAAATATGTGTTATTTTCAGCTGCTAAATCTGTGGTAATTTGTTACAGCAGCAATAGGAAGCTAATAGACTGTGTCTGTATTAATCCTTTCCCAAACCCCTGGGTTACCCCCGAGCTGCACACATAGTCCTCTCTGCGACTTGCTCTACATTTTCTCGCTTGGAGGTTTCACTTTCTCTCAACGTTTCAACCATGACCAATGACTCCAAGACCATCTCTCTCAACCTACAGACCCACAATTTCAACTCTCCACATTACATTATCACTTGGTGTCTTGCAAGCATCTCAAACTTATTATCTTAGGGGCTGTGCGAAGGAGGATTTACTAGAAAGCTAATAAAGCTTAAGCTTCAGGTTTCTTCACTTGCACAAGTCTCTTCCAAGACTGTGGGAGGTTCCTAAAAATTTGTATTTGTAATTTTATATTATTTTTATTGTTATTTTTTGAGGAAGATTAGCCCTGAGCTAACATCTTTTGCCAATCCTCCTCTTTTTGCTGAGGAAGACTGGCCCTGAGCTAACATCTGTGCCCATCTTCCTCTGCTTTATATGTGGGACACCTGCCACAGCATGGCTTGCCAAGCAGTGCCATGTCCACACCCGGGATCCAAACTGGCAAACCCCAGGACGCCGAAGTGGAACATGCCAACTTAACCACTACGCCGCCGGGCCAGCCCCTGTATACTATTTTTCTTAATAAAATTGCCATTGGTCATAAAGAGAGTACCTTAGTGTTTCTGGCTGCTATAACAAAAATACCATAGACCGGGTGGCTTAAACAGCAAATGTTTATTTCTCACAGTTCTGGAGGCTGAGAGGTCTAAGATCAAGACTCTGGCAGATTTGGTGTCTGGTGAGGGCTCACTTCCTGGTTCATAGATAGCCATCTTCTCACTGTGTCCTCATATGGTGTAAGGGGTGAAGGAGGTCTCTGGGGTCTCTTTTGTAAGAGGACTAATCCTATTTATGAGGGCTCCACCCTCATGACATCATAACCTCCCAAAGGCCCAACCTCTAAATATCACTACATTGGAGAGTAGGTTTCAACATGTGAATTCTGGGGGGACACAGATGTTCAATCTATAGCAGGCAGCACATTGCGTTTTACTTCATAGTTCCATGCAACCCAGCATTTGTGTGTCCTACAGCTTATACAATTGCTTATGTTTATGAAGTAGTTAACCCTACATGCAGCAGGTGGTCAACAAGTCGTAGCGATGTTATCCGCAGATGCTTTGTCTTGGTTAATGGCATCACAATCTTGCCCTACAAAAGCCAGAGATCTTAGAATTATCCTTGATACTCACCTATCCTCTTCCCATATCCAATTCCCATATCCAAATCAGAGAGTCCTGTTGCTTTGCCTTTCCAGGTAAAGCTTTGCCTTAATTCTGTCTCACAATACCTAATCATCACAATCTCTAACTTTATTCAAGTCTTCACTATTTCTTGGTTTATTATGATAGTTGCCTCATCTGTTTCTGTGCTAAACTACTCCATCCAGTGCAATCTCTTGGTCGCCGACAAATATATCTTCATAAAGCTGAAATGTAACCACACCTCTACAGCTTAGTGCTTTCGAGATGTGGGTTCAATATAACTGACTGTTGAGCCTCTAGATAGTAGGGAACCAACAAGCATAACAATCACTGACTATTAGTGCTCCTGCACCAGGTATTGTGTTTCACCCAGAATGTACTTTCTCAGGTTTAATTTTATTCCTCCTGAAAAAGCTTTTCCTGATGCTGTCAACCAATACTATCATGTCATCTATGATATTTATTCATAATTCATATCTCAATCTATAATTATCTTGATGGTTCGTTTGTTAGTTTATTTATTTATTATCTGTCTCTCCCAACTAGAATGTAGCTCTTAGAGGAGAGGGACATTTTTTTTTAACTCTTGTTTACTGATGTATCTCCAGTGTGTGTCATTGCACCTGGCACGAAAACAAAATCTCACTGTTATGGACTGAATATTTACATCCCCCCAAATTCCTGTGTTGGAGCCCTAATCCCCCATGTGATGGTATTTAGAAGTAGGGTGTTTGGGAGGTAATTAGGTCATGAGGATGGGGACCTCATGAATGGGATTAGAGCCCTTATAAGAAGATGATCTCTCTCTCTCTCTCTGTGTGACATGTGAGGATATAGCAAGAAGGTAGCCATCTGCAAACCAGAAAGAGGGTTCTCACCAGGACCTAACCATGCCTCTATCTTGATCTTGGACTTTCAGCCTCCAGAACTGCAAGAAATAAATGTTTGCTGTTTACGCTACTCCATCTAAGGCATTTTCATTATAGCAGCCCAAACTGACTGAGATACTCACTGAATATTTGCTGAAGGAGAGAACTAAGCTAGGCTATTAAAAGCAAACAAACTGGGGTCGGCCCGGTGGCACAGTGGTTGACTTCGCACGTTCTGCTTCGGTGGCCTGGGGTTTGCCGGTTCAGATCCCCGGTGCGGACGTGGCACTGCTTGGCAAGCCATGCTGTGGTAGGTGTCCCACGTATAAAGTAGAGGAAGATGGGCATGGATGTTAGCTCAGGGCCAGTCTTCCTCAGCAAAAAAAAAGAGAGGAGAATTGGCAAAAGATGTTAGCTCAGGGCTAATCTTCCTCAAACAAACAAATCTGTAACACCATCACTATCACATTCATTTAATACAATAAATGATATTATAATGCCACAAAATTAGGAAGATCATGATTGCAGAATAAAGGACATTTAAAAAATTAAGTCAAAGTAACTTCATTAAAAAATCCCTACATTTTTCTTATCCTTGAACTTCCCCTCTGATGGTAAAACCTTCTCACATCTAGTCTTGGGGCTGGCATCAGGGTGAGCTTTTGAGAGTCTAGAAAAAACAGAATCCTTTCTCTTCTCTGGAGGGGGTCATGCACTAAAAGAATTCTAGTGAATGCTGGTATAGAGCACACAGTAGGCCCACAATGCATGTTCACTGTGCTGTTATTTCACTGTTTGTGCTTGAGCACTAGCTTTGCCGATAGCCTATAAGGCTCTCCCACTTCTTTTCTCCAGCTCTGCCTCAAAGTTTAATTTTTAGCTCCAGTGTCAGTTGCTTTCCTAGGATTTCCTGTGTACCCTCAGGGAACACGAGTCTATGACATTTTATTAATACTCCTGTTTTTTACACTTATTGTAGTTGAATTACAATACAATTTGTAGTTTTAAAATTTTTCTCCCTAGGTTGAGGGTTCCATTATAGAAGGAAGGTGTTTTAGTATTAGGAATTCCATAAATACTTGCAAAGTGAATGCCCCAGACTGCAAGTTTAATTTGGCTTTGTTTAATCAAGAGACTTGATTAATTTGAATTGGAGAGCATGTAATAACAGCAGCGAACACTACTGTCTATACTCTGTATATGGGTGTAAACACTTATGTACATGATCTCATATAATGCTCAACCCTGTAAGGATAGATGCTGTTTCATCTACATTTTAAAGTTGAAGAAAGGGGCTGGCCCGGTGGTGCAGTGGTTAACTGAGCACGTTCTGCTTTGGCGGCCTGGGGTTCACCGGTTCCGATCTCGGGTGCAGACATGGCACCGCTTGACACGCCATGCTGTGGTAGGTGTCCCACATATAAAGTAGAGGAAGATGGGCATGGATGTTAGCTCAGGGCCAGGCTTCCTCAGCAAAAAGAGGAGGATTGGCAGCAGATGTTAGCTCAGGACTAATCTTCCTCAAAATAAATAAATAAAGTTGAAGAAAAAATGACTCGAGAAGCTTAGGCAAATTAACCAAGGTCAAGTCACTGTGAAGCTGAGTTTGGAAACCAGATCTTTCTGACTTTTGTTCTTAACTACTATGATATAATATTATGTAAACCTGTGCTGTCTTATACAGCAGCCGCTCGCCATATGGCTATTGAGCACTTGAAACGTGACTAGTCCAAGTCAAGATGTGCCATAAATGTAAAATACAAACCAGATTTTAAAGATTGCGTATGAAAAAAAGAATGTAAAATATCTCTTTTCTCATTAATATTTTTCATATTGGTTACATGTTGAAGTGATATTTGAAATATATTACACAATATGAAATATATTATTAAAATTAATTTTACCTACTTCTTTTTGATTTTTTAATGTGGCTACTAGAACACTTAGAACACTTAAAAATGCACATGTGGTTCACATTATATTTCTATTAGACAGCGTTGATGGAGGCAGATCTTTTTTAAACGGTGGATTGGAACGTACTAGGGAACCCGAAATCAATTTAGTGAGGTTTTTAAAAACTGTTTTTTATTTTTTAAATAGGGTGAATTAGAGCAGAACAGAATGGACTAGAACAGCAAATAGAGCGTATGATGTTTAGTAAAGGTAAGTATTGTTTGCTGAAACTTTTTTCAGTTATAGATACGTGTTTGTAATAGCCACAATGTGAAATGTGTTTCTTTTCTCCTTTTTTGGTACATTTTGCTTATGTATTTCATCTCATCCTCACAACAACCTCATGAAGGAGATAATATCATCCAACTTTTACAAGTGAAAAAACTGAAGTTCGTTTTTCTCTTTCCTAAGTCTCCATGACTCATTAGCAGCTGAGCCACAATAGTCCCCCAAATGTGCTGACTGCTACTTCAGCGTTTTTCCTGCTACATCTGCAGCCACCATAGTTCCCAAAAGTTGCCTGACAACAGAATTAAGATAGGATTATTGGGTGTGAAGCACCAACACGGGAACTGTCTCTTCCTAAAGCCTTAACCCTGACACTGTGAGGACCAGAGTGTTTTCTGGGGAGAGGTTCTGTAGCTTTTGACAGACTCTCCAAAGAGGTCCATGACTCCGCCATGATGCTGACGTCACTCCTCTGAAATGTATTTCTCAATGTGAGTCTCTCATAAAGTTCAGAAAGAACTGGGAGAGACAGCCACGGTTTGTTTTGTTGAGGTATAATGAGTCTTTTTCCATTAGGAAGAAATTACAATCCTCTCGAAATTATTTCTCTTATTTTCCCAAATCACTCTAGGATTGTGAATGGAGTCATTCTCTATGGCTTTGCTCTCAATCCACCAGCTCCATGGCAGTTTTCAGAGTCTGTCACTCTGTCATTTTACTTCCCTTCTTATGCAGCTTAAGTTCCATAGTCATTATAATCACTCTTTTGCATACACTCAGTATTTTGTCTTTTTTGCTTTGACAAATAATCCTGGCAAAACAATAACTCTGGTTAATGTCAGCTCTGTAGTATACTCTGTCTTGGGAAGCTACATGTCTTTGGAACTAACACAAACTTGTCGCGTGATCTCACTTGCTCTTAGTGCTGCTCTGCGATCCTACATTTCCCTAGACCAGTGGTGGTCAAACTTTAACATGCGTCAGAATCACCTGTGTTTTACACAGACTGCTGGGCCCTGCCTTGAGTTTCTGATTCAGTAGGCATATTAGCTATTCATTGCTGTAGAACAGATCACCTCAAAACTTAGCACCTTACAACAGACTTTTTTTTTTAACCTCATTGTTTCTGAGGGTCAAGAATCCGGGAGAAGCTTCCCTTGGTGGTTCTGGCTTAGGATCTCTAGTGAAGTTGCAGTCAAGTTGTTGGCTGGGGCTGTAGTCATCTGAAGGGTTGGAGGATCCACTCCTTGGCTCATACAAGTGGCTGTTAGCAAAAGGCTATAGTTCCTTGTCATATGAGCCTCTCCATGGCACCTGGTTTCTTACAGAGCAAGTTGTGGGATAGAGAGACAGACAGAGACAACAATCTTTTTATTTCTATTTATTTTTATCTCTGTCGTATCCTATTGGTCACATAGACCAATCAGCACAATTGTATCCTGGTACAACATGAGAGGGAACTGCAGAGGGGTGTGACTCTCAGGAGGCAGGGAGCGTTGAGGACCATCTTGGAGGCTGGCTACCATACTAGTCTAGGGTGTGGCCTAAGAATTTGCATTTTTAGCAAGTTTCCAGGTGTTGCTGATGCTGCTGGTCCAGGGATCACTTTCAGAACTACGACCATTATCAGTTCATTGGCTTGTTAAACAAGCCAATTAATTATGGCATGAGCTTTTGGGAGAGAAATCAGCTTTATTCTGAGATCGACTTGCATGGAGACAGGGGGTGCATGCTCTCAGATCTGTCTCCCCAATTCAGGATTTGGGGTGAAATTTAAGAGGTTAGGGAGGACAGGCTTGTACGTGGAAATGCTGGGAGGATAGGTTTTGATTGATGGGCTTCAAGCATTTCTGGCAAGTTTCTAAACCTTTCTGGTAAGGTTCTAAACATTTATGATAAGCTTCTAAACATTTATGGTAAGGTTTTAAACATTTATGGTGAGTTTCTAAACACTTATGATAAGACGGGGAAGGAATTTTAACATTGGATCTTCCTGAACGACAGAACACTTGCCTCCTTTTTTTTTTTTGAGGAAGATTTGCCGTGAGCTAACATCTGTGCCCATCTTCCTCTACTTTATATATGGGATGCCTGCCGCAGCATGGCTTGAACAGTGGTGCCTAGGTCCATGCCTGGGATCCGAACCGGCGAACCCCAGGCTGGCAAAGTAGAGACGCGAACTTAACCACTGCGCCACTGGGCCAGCCCCCCTTGTTTCAGATAAGAGTCTAACTTTTAAGTTCCGGTCATGTCCTGGTCCTTTGGTTCCATGGGGAGGAGAAGCTTTGGTTTTGTGGTCATTTCAGGTCTAGATTTCTTCTTTTGCACATGCTCTGGCTACATGACCTTGCAAATTTCCTGAGAGACAATTTCTTAATTACTCTGTTGATAAGACAGGGTTAGTTGAACTTATCTTGGGGGGCCCGTGGTTACACGGCTCTAGTCCATTGACTCTCTCACTCTGCAAACCAGGGGACTGCAGTCCATTACGACTTGAAAGCTCAAGTAATTTTAAGGGAATCAATTTCCATATCCTAAATTTCCATATACGCATTTCCTAAAATTCTTCTGCTTCAAAATGTTCCTGTGCAAGAGGAATGAGAATTTCCTTTCCCTACTCCTTTTTCAAAAAGATCTTTCTTCCACTTACTAAGGAAGGGCATCTCTCTTTCCTTTTTAGAATCTTACTTTGCTATATTGCCCCAAAAATGACAATTTAAAATTGTGATGTCAGGGAAGATCCTTTAATGCTAATTAAGCTCCTAATTAAGAGAGGAATTTCCAATAAAATTTTACATTTTACTTTTCATAATTTTGATTAAAATTATATTTATGTTGTGTGATATTGTGATTTATGAGAAATATATATTTAGTCATTCAAATGACCAACATATATTTCTCATGTATATTTGGTCTTCATCCACTGTTCTTGGCTCACAGCTTCCAAAACTCTTGTTAATTTCCTGAGCAATAAGAGCAAGGGGAGATAATATTTGGTCACTTGTCCTCAGTCCCTGAATTCGTTTCAGAACCGTAAAGATGAAATGTGTATCTCGTTATTTGTAACAAGCCCCACAACTGGGTTTATGTTAATAAGGCGACTTTTGGAAAGCACCTAAGGAGGGGGCTGGTTGTCAGGGGAACCAACCACGAACAGAGAGGTGGAACTTTCAGTCCCACTTCGGAGGAGGCAGGAGGGGCTGGAGGTTGACTCAGTCACCTATGGCCAGTGATTTAATCCATCCTGCCTCTATAATGAAGCCTCCATAAAAACCCAAAAGGAGAGGGTTCAGAGAGCTACCAAGCTGGTGAACACCAGGAGATTTGGGGAGTGTTGCACTCAGAGAGAGCATGGAAGCTCAGTACCCTTTCCCCAGACATAGCTTTTCCCTTTGCATACCTTGCCCTGTGCATCTCTTCCATCTGGCTGTTCTTGAGTTATAACCTTTTATAATAAACTGATGGTCTAGTAAATAAAATGTTTATCTGAGTTATGTGAGCCACTTTAGCAAATTAATCAAACTCGAGGAGGGGTCACTGGAAACTCCAATCTGTAGCTGGTGGGTCAGAGGCACAAGTGACAACCTGGACTTGTGACTGGTGTCTAAAGTGGACAGTGCAGAGGAGGGGCAGTCCTGTAGGACTAAGCCCTTAACCTGTGGGATCTGATGCTATCTCCAGGTACATAGTATCAGAATTGAGTTGAATTGGAGGACACCCAGGAGATGTCTGAGAAGTGCTTGGTATGGAGAAAAAACTCCTCCACACATTGTAATTGGTGACCAGAATCCTTAGTTGTTTTTATAAATTGTGTATCGGTGATAATGGTTACCAAATACAGAATAATAATTGTTTAACATTTATGAACCTTATGACAAGAAAAAATTTGATTTAAATGCTAGTTACCATTGCAGCGAATGATGGAGTGATTAATTGATTAATAACAAATAGTTCAATATAAAAATTATATTAAATTAGAATAAATTCTAAGGGGAGGGTAAATAGAAATAGTATTTCAAGGAGAAAAAAGAAAAATTTAAATTATTCTGTTACAGAAGAGTCTTAAAATGTATTTTTATAACAAATGATCCTGGATATCAGATTAGTATGTTATTTTGACAAGAAATAAAATATATGGAAGTTGTAAACAAGGAAAAGGATGATCACATGGCTTTTTAATGTCATATTCGAGCATTGTTTAACAGGCTGAAACATGAATTGCCTAATTTTCTAAGGTATATACCTTTTTTGACTTTGCTCTTGATCAAAATATTTTATAATTTTTAAAGGGTAGATGCTAAATTGTAGAAAACTAATAGCAATGCAAAGATTCTTGTCCAACAGCATTGCAAGTGAATTTTGCCCAGTAGAGATGTGAATGATTTCTATAGGAAAGATAGCTCAAATGTTGCTTTTTTTTTTTTAAATGAAGAAGACTAGCCCTAAGCTAACATCTGTTGCCAATCTTCCTCTTTCTGCTTGAGGAAGATTGTCCCTGAGGTAACATCCCTGCTAATCTTCCTTTATTTTGTATATGGGATGCTGTCACAGCATGGCTTGACGAGCAGTGTGTAGGTCCACACCGGGGATCCGGGCAAGCAAACGCTGGGCTGCCAAAGCAGAGTGCACGAACTTCACCACTACACCACTGGGCCAGCCCCAAGGTTGCGTTTTCCTTGACCTGTAGGACGTTAACCAGTTTCATATCTGAATTAGCAATCTTATTTCATCATATTTCCTTTCAGAGACTATGAATACTCTTTCTTTCCTATAGTCGTTTGAACCCACTTTACCATCCTGCTGGTTTCCTTATTAATGACTTAAATAAATCTTTGACACATGCTCACTTCACATTTTTATAAATCATGTTTTTAATTTTTGTAAATTATATTTTGACTGATTCCAGTGTCTATATTTTTTAGAAGTACTATAAAGGTTTTATTTAAAATCCCTATATTTACAATATACCAGACATTACATCCTTAGCAACTTTTTAAACTCATAATGAAGAATTTTAAATAACTTAAAAATGCATAAGGACATAGTTTAAAAAAATTATCTTAGGGGCCAGCCCCGTGGCCCAGTGGTTAAGTTCACCCACTCCACTGTGGTGGCCCAGGGTTTCACCGGTTCAGATCCTGGGTGCAGACATGGCACCGCTCATCAGGCCATGCTGAGGTGGCATCCCACATGCCACAACTAGAAGGACCCACAACTAAAAATATACAACTGTGCACCGGGGGGCTTTGGAGAGAAAAAGGAGAAATAAAAAATCTTTAAAAAAAAAATTATCGTAGAAGGTATCCGGGGAAGAAAAGTTCTGGGTGATTATTCCATCACTTCTTTCCCCTTCAACGTTCCACACCTTTCCGCCTTCCTCCTAGTCGTTCTTAGTTTTGACCTTGTTTATTTACTATTTCACTGATTAAAGTAGGAGCAATCAGATGAGAATTTCTGCTGTGTCTCCTCCCACACCGTCAGCAGTCCCCCTGTGCTCTGCTTTTCTGACCCTCCAGCACTGCTGCTCCACTCTGGCCAGTTAGTCTGTCGATGCTATTATTGTGTGCCCGTAATGGTAGCCTTCATAATCTAGAGCTGACACCTTCTGTGTTTGTCTATTTATACCTCTTTTCAACTCCTGGAATTCTCATTTATGTAGTAATCTCATTTATTGACAAGCTAATCAACATTTTTCAGAGGCAACAAATAACAGGTCATGAATTGGATGATCCGTGAGTGTGTGTGTGTGTTTGTGTGTGTGTACATGTGAAAAAGAGACTGTGCTAGAGCGATAGCAAATGATAACACATAATATTTATTCATTTCTAAAGATAGGGGTCAGGGACAAAGAGATAGTCTTTTACTCTGACTTCACTCTTTCTACTAAATGTTTATATTAGAAATATAAAAATGTTTATATTTCATAAAAGAAGATGGAAGAGGGGATTGGGTAAGTAAATAAGGTTTACCACCATCCCTTGTGCCCCAACCCCATTGTGCCTTTAGGTCCGCCAGACTGAAATTTCCTGGACAGGTATGTTGTCTTATTACTCTTGATGTCTGTCTAATTTCAGTGCCTGACACATAGTCATTGTTCAGAAAATATTTGCTAAATGAGTAAATTATTTTAATTTCTTCTCACATATTGTTTTATAAAGAGATAACTTATTTTTTATTTATTTAACACATTTGTTAAATTTCTCCTATTTTGTCAACACTCGTGTAGATTCTGGGTGAGAGTCAATGGTGAACAAAGACAAACACGGTTTAGAAATGCTCTATCTATTCAGGGCCTGTAAATTCCAAGAATAGAGGTTGAGTATTTTATGCTGTAACTCGATAGACTTGATAAAAACTCAGAGCTAGAAGGGAGTTGAGATATAATCTAGTCAATGGCTTTATTTTACAGATGAAGTAACTGACGTCAAGAAAGTTTATGTGATTTGCCCCACATCACACAGCCAGCTCATATCATAGCTGTGAACTCCTTTCCCAGGGTTTTGTCCATTACCATCAGTCTTGCTGCCAAGTAGATACATTAATGTAATTAAAGACAAGCATTTGAATGTGTGGGCAAGCTTTTTTTTTCTTTTAAATAAATGGATTCTTATGAATTGTGAATTGTTTGTATGGCCCAATTTAATACTACCTTCAACTTTGAGGCACACGTGGTCATCTGTACTTTGCAGTTGGTCATTATGTAGTGTTTATGATAATATCTTTATTTGGGGAACAGAAGGGCTATTTATCTTCAGAGCCTTTCAGAAATCCTGATTCATTTAAAAAATAGATGATTAATCTCTTACAGCAGAGGTAGGCAAACTGCGGACCATTGTGCAAATCTGGCCTGATGCCTATTTTTGTGCAATCTATGAGTAAAGAATAGCTTTTATCTTTTTAATTAATTGGAAAAAATTAAGAGAAGAAAGTATTTCGCGATATGTGAAAATGATAGGAAACTCAAATTTTAGTGTTTCTTAGTACTGTTTTATCAGAACACAGCCATGCTCATTCGTTTAAGTAATATCTATGGCTACTTTCTCAGTACAACAGCAGAATTGAATAGGTTCAACAGAAGCCATACGGTTCACAAAGCTTAAAGTATTTACTCTCTGGCCTTTTATGGAAAGTTTGCTCACCCTCACATTACATCCACCAATATGACACTGTACATCCCTCTCACTCTCAAGACGTGTGAGACATTTAGGTAGCCATTTAATATGAACCAGTGATTTCAATATTTTTGAGGACTATACCAAAGCTTTAGTCCTAAATTGCAAATAACCCAAAATATAGGTTTTTTTCTTACTTTCTCTTCTTGCTCAATACTGTGCCTAATGTCTTTATATTCCTTTCTTCAAAAAATTAAAGCTTACAAATGATGTTTACATCTGGCAGCCATAAAAAGTTGTCTTCAGCCTACCAACAGAAGGTATGTATTGAGGTAATTTGTAATGGGACAGCAAGGAACAATGTGCCCATAGGATGTGAGTACATTGTCCACAAGTGGGGAGGTGTTTTTTAATGATTACTGTGTCTCAAGCTTATACTCTAGGCCTGGATAGTTAAAACTAAACATTTCACATGGATTTGAAAGCTTAGGTTTGTTTGAGAAGGAAATTATGGGCTGATAATCGAAGCAGTCAAGAAATAATTTCTTGTTTTCCTTGAGGAGACTTCTTGAGTTATTAAAACACATTGTACAGCAGCTTCACCTTCAACCCCAATAAAATTTACTAACAATGCAGTGAAAAAGAAATATGCAAAATGAATATACGTGTGGAAGTGTTTATCCTCATTAGAAGCTAAAAAATGCAACTGAAAACAGTGATGAAATACCATTCTTTTTAAAGATTTTACTTTTCCTTTTTCTCCTCAAAGCCCCCAGGTACATAGTTGTATCTTTTTAGTTGTGGGTCCTTCTAGTTGTGGCATGTGGGCCACCACCTCAGTGTGGCTTGGTGAGCAATGCTGTGTCCGCACCCAGGATTGGAACTGGCGAAACCCTGGGCCACCGAATCGGATTGCCTGAACTTAACCACTTGGCTATGGGGCCGGCCCTGAAATACCGTTTTTCATATATTAAATTACAAAGCAAAAAGATTACACTTTTTAATCTTGGCCATTGTGTAGTGACATCATGAATGTTAATATTTTTTCATGAGATAAACTTCTTGACGCTCAAAGGATTTCCAAAAAGATGTAAAATGCCATCCAAAAGGACTTAGTTGAACATTGCAGGTTTTGGTGCACTATAAGAAATACCAAACATTGGACAGTAAAGGACAATTCACATTCTAAATTAAATCCCATCCTGCTTACCAATATTATCTAAAGCACAAATCTAACAACGCACTCCTCTTCTTAAAATCCTTTGAAGTTCCCTAATAATCTGCTGAGTAAAATCCAGACTCTCTAGAGGCGTTAAAGTCTCTGCCATCTTGGCCTGGACTTTCCCCTTCTTACTTCCTGCTATTCTACCTGCGTCTAACTCCTCTCCCTCCCTCAGTCGCTTAAACTCATCCCTCCAGCTATTGGCCCACAATCTCTTCCGTGTCATTAATTTTTTCCCTCTTTCCTGGAACATTTGCAAATGCTACACTTTCTCCTATCTTAAAAGCATTTCTCAGGGGCGGCCCGGTGGTATAGCCGTTAAGTCCACACGTTCCGCTTTGGTGGCCCAGGGTTCACCAGTTTGGATCCTGGGTGTGACATGGCACCGATTGGCACGCCATGCTGTGGTAGGCGTCCCACATATACAGTAGAGGAAGATGGGCATGGATGTTAGCTCAGGGCCAGGCTTCCTCAGCAAAAAGAGAAGGATTGGCAGCAGATGTTAGCTCAGGGCTAATCTTCCTCAAAAAAAAAAAAAAAACAAACATTTCTCTCCAGATCTCAGATGCCTCCAGCTACCTTCCTATTTCAATCCTTTTCTTTAAAACAAACGTTTTGAAAGAATTGCTTATATTTTTTTGATGATCTGTGTCCAATTTCTCTCCTCTCATTTTCTCTTCTCTTTCTGTAAAATACACACATATATATTCTTCGGCAAAGCAATCGTTTGGATTGAAAAATATGCATATTTGTTAAAAACAGGAAACAGAAAAATCAACAGAAATTCTACTACTTAGTGTAATCTCTATTAACATTTTAGTGAATTTTATCCCAGATTTTATGATATACAGGTTAACATGTATTATAAAAATAAGGTTATGCTATTTTAGAACTTTTATTTATTTAATAAATTATGAATGTGCCTATTTTTGTTAAATAAATTATAGGTCTAGATATTTTTTTTTTTTTGTTAGGGAAGATTAGCCCTGAGTTAAAATCTGTGCCAATCTTCCTCCACTTTATATGTGGGTCACTGCCACAGCATGGCTGATGAGTGGTCTAGCTCTGTGCCCAGGATCCACACTTGTGAACACAGGCTGCTGAAGTGGAGTGTGCCAAACTTAACCACTACACCATGGGGTCGGCCCCAGATAATCATTTATTAAGCTCTATAGCATGCCATCATGTTTAGGTCTTGTGATTTATTCATACAATCTTCTACATTTGTACATTTTATGTTTCCAATTTTAACTCTCACAAACATTACTGTAATGATCATCCTTACAAAGCATCTTTGTGTTCATGTGCTGTATTTCTTCAGGATAAATTCCTAGAAGTGGAGTTTTGAATATTGCATATTTTTAAAGCTACAAAGCAATGTTTTTTCAAAACTATAAGCGTTTAATCTATAGGGAGCTAGCTAGCTGGCAAAAGAAGTGTTCATACTGGTAACAGGTGGTCATGGGGGGCCATACAAAGAAAGAGTATGAGAATGCAGTGCTTCTCCAAATCTTATGCCTGTGCCAAGAAGATTCTGTGGTGAGTAGGTGATGAGCCTGAGTTAGAGATTTTCCATAAACCCATACAAGTCTAATAGAGTAGAATAAGTTTCCTCTATAAGTAGCCTCAGACATTCCTTTTAAGAACTGTGGTCCTGAAACCTGTCTGATCTTGACTTTGATGGGAATAGATTATCAGAAACAAAAACCTACCACTCTTATGGAATGACCTAGTTTGGGAAACAAATTTTCAGTTCCATTTTCCATCTTCAAACAAATCTCATTAGTCATAATTTATTTGTGAAGCCTTAAATTAGTCATAATTTATTTGTGAAGCCTTAAATATATAGTCTAATCCAAAAAATAGCTAAAGAAGATTTGAGAAAATATCAACAGTACCTTTAAATAAAAACCCTAGACTTTAATATGGCAAAAATAAAATAAAAAGGAAGACAAAAGGATTTGTCACCACAAGATACCCTCCAAAGAGCCTGTGGAAGGTGACCAGTTTCCTATTGAAGTCTTTTCAGGAAATTTTCTTTGGGGAAGGAAAAACTAATTTTACTCAGGCAGAAGAATCTGGATCTCAGTGGAATGATCTAAATGGAGTATGTTTTACACATAAAAAATACTAAAAGAAAGACACACACTTACGGTTCTGAGGAAATAAACAGTCATCATGGAGTCTGTTCACTTCTCTAACTTAACTTCTCAAATGACCCTCAATTCTGAAATTGTGGAAAAGAACCTTGATACTGCCTGTATCCGCCCTCTACACAATCTTTTCAAGAGGAAGAGAAGAGCCTAGTCACTAAAATTTTGCCCGGGGTTTACATAGTGATTTCCATCTGTTTTCAGAGAAAACTCTTGAAATGTAGACTGTCAAACTAGGCCTAGGCAATGATTAGTGTAGGATGAATGATCATAGAAACTTAAAAAAGAAATCAGTAAATAGTAGATCTGATTGTTTCACTTTCATCACTGCAATTTCCAATGCCTAAGTAACAGTTTAACAATGGGACAGCCTATTTGCTTACTATGAAGTTTTATTGTAAGGGAGGTAAAAATTGGTGGGTCTGGACTCTGTGTTCATTAAATTGCTTTGGTTTTGAATTAATTCCTTTAATTCAGGATATAGTGTGAGTTTCAGTTCCTTGGGATAGATGGATTCTGGGTTCAGTCTGGGGTTTAGGTAAAGATGCTCAGTAAAGTCTTGAGTGTTCATTTTAACATGAGCTGAGAAGTCGGTTTGAAATCCTAGAAAATACTTTTTGTCAGGAGTGGTGAGGTGTTTCCTAGATTAGGTATCATCAGGACCTAACCAACCTTAAGATTCTCCCAGTCAATATATAAACTTCATGACTGGATGGGAAAATGAATGGCTGTGGTGGTATGTGGCAGGTCACAGTGGATCTGTTCTCTTGTCATTGAAACTTTATGATACGTCTAATGTGATCTAAGCCACAACTTTTCATAGAATTATAGACCTTATAGGTACTTTAGAGTTATTAGTCTCTTTTCCACCAGTGGAAGAATTTCTTTTGCAATATCCTACAGAGATGGTCATCCTCAACTCTTCCAATGAGAAATTTACCTATCTATCTATCTATCTTTTGTTATTTATTTTTGTCATGAAGAAGTCCATTGAACAGATTTACATTTTTAAGACGTATTTTTAATTTCAAAAATTTAAAATTTCTAATAAACTTATTTTCTAAGATAATAATGAATTATATCTTTCTGAAATATCTAGCCATTGTTTCTAGTTCTGAACTTTGTGACATTCTAGAATAAATCTAGTTCCTCTATTTTTTATTTTATTGAGGTCATAATAGTTTATAACATCGTGAAATTTCAGTTGTACATTATTATTTGTCAGTCAGCAGATAAATGTTCCCCTTTACCCCTATGCCCACTCCCCAACCCCCTTCCCCTCTGGTAATCACCAATCTGTTCTCTTCGTCCATGTGTTAGTTTACCTTCCACAAATAAGTGAAATCATAAGGTGTTTGTCTTTCTCTGTCTGTCTTATTTCACTTAACATAATACCCTCAAGTCCACCCATGTTGCTGCAAATGGGACGATTTTGTCTTTTTTTTATGGCTGAGAAATATTCCATTGTATGTATATACCACATCTTTATCCATTCGTCTGTTGATGGGCGCTTGGGTTGCCTCCACTTCTTGGTTATGGTGAATAATGCTGCAATGGACATAGGGGTGCATAAGTCTCTTGGAATTGTTGATTTCAAGTTCTTTGGATAAATACCCATTGGTGGGATAGGTGGGTCATATGGTATTTCTATTTTTAATTTTTTGAGAAATCTCCGTACTATTTTCCATTGTGGCTGTACCAGTTTGCACTCTCACCAGCAGTGTATGAGGGTTCCTTTTTCTCCACATCCTTTCCAACATTTATTATTTTTTGTCTTGGTAGTTATAGCCATTCCAATGGGTGTAAGGTGATATCTCAGTGTAGTTTTGATTTGCATTTCCCTAATAATATTTCCCTAATAATTAGTGATGTTGAACATCTTTTCATGTGCCTATTGGCCATACGTATGTCTTCATTGGAAAAATGTCTGTTAAGATCCTCTTTCCATTTTTTCATCACGTTGTTTGTTTTTTTGTTGTTCAGTTGTATAAGTTCTTTATATATTTTGGAGGTTAATCCCTTGTTGGATATATGATTTGCAAATATTTTCTCCCACTTGGTGGTTGTCTTTTCATTTTCTTCCTGGTTTCCTTTGCCTTGCAGAAGCTCTTTAGTCTGATGAAGTCCTACTTGTTTATTTTTTCTTTTGTTCCCTTTGCCTCAGTAGACAAGGTTTTTGAAAAGATCCTTCTAAGACTGATGTCAAGGAGTGTACTGCCTATATTTTATTCGAGGAGTTTAATTGTTTCACTTCTTACCTTCATGTCTTTGATCCAATTTGAGTTAATTGTTGTATATGGTGAAAGATAATGGTCTACTTTCATTCTTTTGCATGCTGCTGTCCAGTTTTCTCAACACCATTTATTGAAGAGACTTTGCTTTCTCCATTGTACGTTCTTAGCTCCTTTGTTGAAGATTAACCATCTGTAGATGTGTGGTTTTATTTCTGGGCTTTCAGTTCTGTTTCATTAACCTGTGTGTCTGTTTTTGTACCTGTACTGTACTATTTTGATTACTATAGCTTTGTAGTATATTTTGAAGTTGGAGATTATGATGCCTTCAGCTTTGCACTTTTTTCTTAGGATTTCTTTAGCCACTTGGGGTCTTTTTTTGCCCCATATGAATTTGAAGATTCTTTGTTCTGTTTCCGTGAAGAATGTCATTGGATTCTGATTGGGATTGCATTGAATCTGTAGATTGCTTCGGGTAGTATGAACATTTTAACTATATTTATCCTTCCAATCTATGTGCATGGAATATCTTTCCATTTCTTTATGTCATCATCAATTTCTTTCAATACTGTCTTATAGTTTTCATTGGATAAGTCTTTCACTTCCTTGGTTAAATTTATTCCTAGATATTTCATTATTTTTGTTGTGATTGTAAATGGGATTGTATTCTTGAGTTCTCTTTCTGTTAGTTCATTTTTAGAGTATAAAGATGCAACTGATTTTTTTTAAAGATTTTTGTTTGTTTGTTTGTTTTTACAGATTTTTTATTTTTCCTTTTTCTCCCAAAGCCCCCTGGTACATAGTTGTATATTTTTAGTTGTGGGTCCTTCTAGTTGTGGCATGTGGGATGCCGCCTCAGCACGGCCTGATGAGGGGTGCCATGTCTGCACCCAGGATCCGAACAGGCGAAACCCTGGGCCACCCAAGCAGAGCACATAAACTTAACCACTCGGCCACGGGGCCAGCCCTGCAACTGATTTTTGTAAGCTGATTTTATACCCTGTGACTTTGTTGTAGTTGTTGATTATTTCTAATAGTTTTCCAATGGATTCTTTAGGGTTTTCTATATAAAATCATGTCATTTGTAAACAGCGAGAGTTTCACTTCTTCTGTTCAAGTTTGGATTCCTTTCATTTCTTTTTCTTTCCTAATTGCTCTGGCCAAAACCTCCACTAATATGTTGAACAAGAGTGGTGAGATTGGGCACCCTTGTCTTGTTTCTGCTCTCAGAGGAATGGCTTTCAGTTTTTCCGTGTTAAGAATGATGTTGGCTGTGGGTTTATCATATATGGCCTTTATTATGTTAAGATACTTTCCTTTTTGCCCGTTTTATTGAGACTTTTTTTTATCATAAATGGATGTTGGATCTTGTAAAATGCTGTCTCTGTGTCTATTGAGATGATCATGTGGTTTTCATTCCTCATTTTTTTAATGTGGTGTATCATATTGATTGATTTGTGGATGTTGAACCATCTTTGCATCCCTGATATAAATCCAACTTGATCATGGTGTGTGATCCTTTTAGTGTATTGCTATATTAGGTTTGCCAATATTTTGTTGAGGATTTTTGCATCTATGTCCATCATCAGTATTGGCCTGTAATTTTCTTTCTTTGTGTTGTCCTTGTCTGCCTTTGGGATCAGGGTGACGTTGGCCTCATAAAATGCGTTAGGAAGTGTTCCATCTTCTTCAACTTTTTGAAATAGTTTGAGAAGGTAGGTATTAATCTTCCTTGAATGTTTGGTAGAATTCTCCAGAAAAGCCATCTGGTCCTGGACTTTTATTTTTGGGGGGATTGTTGATTACTGTTTCAATCTCTTTACTTGTAATTGGTCTATTCAGATTCTCCATTTCCTCTTGATTCAGTTTTGGGAGGTTGTATGAGTCTAAGAATTTATCTGTTTCTTCTTGATTGTCCAATTTGTTGGCATATAGTTTTCCATTGTATTCTCTTATAATCCTTTGTATTTCTGTGGTATCCCTCGTTCCTCTTTTAAAATAATATTTTATGAAAAGTATCTTTCAATATTTGGTGGAAAACTGTATGCCTCTCCCTGAGCCTACTCTTCTCCAGTGTAGGCATCTTTAGTTTCCTCAGGAAAACTTTATATGATGTGATCTGTATGTTTTTTTCCTTTGCCATTCTGAGGGGCCTTAGTTTATCCCAGTACCTTTTCATATGCAATGCACAACCAGAAGACAAGACTTTTACAATAGATAGGAACTCTTTCAGGACCATGTTGTTAAAAAACAAAAATCAACCAAGTAAAATTTAAAGATCTTTTGGCTTTATTCAGTGATTCATGTATCAGGCAGCATCTGATTTAGTGGTAGAAAGGAGTTCTGAGAAGCTATCCAAGGCAAGAGATTTTATAGGTGGAAGGGAGCAGGAACAAAGAAGTTATGTACACAAAAAAGTGTATTGTTTATTGTAAGGTTACTTTCCTTATTGGAATGGCAGGAGTCTATGAGGCAGATTACATAAGTAATGCTGATCAGGCAATTCCTGATTGGTCTAAGATTCCATTTCTGGAAGGTCCAAAACTATAATTAAGACTCAATGTGGTTCATGAATCTAGCATAAATGACTCCACTTTGGGCCTGCTGTCTTTAATAATATTGAATATTTGTTACTTTCATATTTGTATGTGTCTGTGTATGCTACAAATATATTTATTAGTAGTTGGTCTTCTAATAGAGCCAAGTACTGGTTTTATCTCACTAATTTCACTAAGTAAATGTCTCTGTTTTTCCTGTTTGGCAAGAGGCAAATATATGGCTGATTTTAACAAGTTCACTTTTTTTGTGTGTGTGTGCTGAAGATTGGCCCTGAGCTAACATCTGTTGCCAATCTTCCACTTTTTACTTGAGGAAGATTGTTGCTGAGCTAACATCTTTGCCAATCTTCCTCTGTTTTATGTGGGATGCCTCCATAGCATGGCTTGATGAGAAGAGCTAAGTGTGCACCTGGGATTCAAACCTGTGCACCCCAGGCCGCCGAAGTGGAGTGCATGAAGTCAACCAATACACCACTGGGCTGACCCCTGCTTTTTTTCTGATTAAATAAATAACACATGCAGTAAATGTTCAAATATTACAGCAATGTTGGTTTAGAACATGAACTAGTCCATAATCTCTCTCTCCTCCTCACAAACCAATGTAAACAATCGGTAAACATATTACAGTTTTCTTTCTCCTAAGTATTTGTATTTAGTAGCACATGTAGAGAGGACTTATTAAGAGCTGGGGCTTTGATGTCTGACGATCTTAAATTTTGACTCTACCACTACTAATTGATGCTCTGTTTCCTCATTTCTAAAGTAATAATAATATGGCTACATTATCAAGATGTTGTGATACAGTCATGCACTGCATTACAACATTTTGTTCAATAACAAACCACATATATGCTGATCCCATAAGATTAGTACTATATAGTCTAGGTGTGCAGTAGGCTATACCTAGGTGTGTAGTGGGCTATACACAAATTGAGGTTTGTATAAGTACTGTAGGGGAGGAAGAAATTTTCCTCTACTCTTCTAGGTTCATCTGGCTGGTCTAAGAATTAAACTGACATAAGACAGATTAAAAGGAGAAAAACAACCAAAAGTTTAGTAACATATAAACCTGGGAGAAATCCAGGAAAACCAAGTCCATCACCAAAATGGCTGAAACCCTCACTGCAGCTAGAGACAAAAGAAGATGCTGGGGGTGGGGAGAGTTGGATTTCAAAGACAAGGAAGGCAATTTACCGGTAAGTGAAAAGGAGCAAACATTTGGAAACAAGTGTTTGGCCAAACAGAAACAGAAGAACACAGAAAGGAGCCCAACAAACAGGCTTTTCTACGCTCCTCCCTGTCTAAGTCTTAGTTCATGTTTTGCTAAGGTGATAGCTGGCTTCCTGAGACAGGTTTTTTAATCTGAATTCTTTTAGGCAGTTATAGGGGAAGTAACAAGAAAAACTTTGAGTCTTTTGTTGCTTACAAATAATCAGCCTGAAATAATCCTCATGTTAAAGAGATACATTTTGGGATGGCAAATTTTTTTCCCCTTCAGTATGATGCGGGGTCGGTGAGCCGAGGAGTCGAAAGAAAGATTTCTTAGACCCTTAAGATCTGGCAGTAGTGCTCTTTTATTTAGAGAATAGAATAGCATGGGGACAGGACCCATAGGCAGTCAGAGCTTCTGCTGCTACCGCTTCTGCTGCCCCCGCTGGCATGGGGACAGGGCCCATGGGCAGGCAGAGCTGGTGCGTGGGGACAGGACCCACGGGTAGTCAGAGCTCCTGCTGCTGCCCCGAGTTGAGGGTTAGGGCTAAATTTAAGGCATAGGTATGTGAGTCATCTCTTTACGAAGACAAAGGAAAGAACATGAAAAAAGTTAAAATGGTATTAGTGCAGGTGGGGTCTGGTCATTGGGTGATCCCATGACTTTTAGACAAGAATCAAATCGGATTAAGTAAAGGTCAGAAGCCACCACCCTAAATCAGTTACATGAGATTGCCAGACAGCAACCAACTTAAGTTCTTGCCTTCCCCATTAAGAGTTTCTAGGGATAAGGTCATCTCTCTTCTTCTTCCTGGTACAGAGAGGGAGGCACCTTTTACAGATAGAGATTTACCTTACAAATGTAAATGTGTCCCAACAAGGGCAAGTTCCATTCCCCAGAGCCTCCTTCCCTGTCCCAGTTTATCAAAAGCAATCAGCCCAAAACAATCCCTATGCCAAAGAGTCATATCTTGGGGTGGCCAATTTCAGGTCCCTACAAGGTCATCCCCCCTTCCTTCACAAATGCAAATGTCTCTCAAAAGGGCAAGCAAAATTCCAGTCCTCGGAGCCTGCTTCTCATCTGTAGTTTTAAAAGTAACCAGCCTAAAATCCTCATCATAAACTGTTTTAAAATTAAGCAGCCTAAAAATCCTCATCAAGTATGCTCTATGATGTTCCCACAATGACAAAATCGCCTAATGACACATTTTTCAGAACGTATCTTGAGTTAAGTGACACATGACTATGTTGTGGATAACATGGTATAATATTGTGTAAATGTATCTTAGTTTATTTAAACAGTGGTTGTCTAATGGACATTATTTGTAGTCTCAGTCATGTGCTGGCGGTTGCTTATACCAGCTTGTAAGAGCTGATTGCCACATTTCTTCCTAACTCTGTGCACAACTGACATCATGTTGGTAGCTTAAAATCAGCTATGGTAGGAGTATTACACCATGGAACTTGGCAAATGCTACACGGACTCCCCTTTGCACTCCCATCCCACACATACCATTTACCAGTACACCACTGTGTAGTTCTCAATTTTTTTTTTTACATTTTTTTTGAGGAAGATTAGCCCTGAGCTAACATCTGCCACCAATCCTCCTCTTTTTGCTGAGGAAGACTGGCCCTGAGCTAACATCCATGCCCATCTTCCTCTACTTTGTATGTGGGATGCCTACCACAGCAGTGCTTGCCAAGTGATGCCATGTCTGCACCCAGGATCTGAACCAGCACACCCTGGGCCGCCGAAGTGGAACATGAGAACTTAACCACTACGCCACTGGGCTGGCCCCCCAATTTTTTGTTATAACATATAATTAACATTCTGGAACATATATATTTCCACATTGATGAGAATATTTCCAAAGCAATATCCTTAAAAGAATAAGAAAAAACCCCACCCCAAACCAAGACAACAATAAAAACCCCACAAAGAGCCTTTTCATTTGTTCCTTACTGTAGTTACTTTTTTTCTCCAACCTGGTAATGAATCAGAAATAGAGGGAAAATGGTTTGGTCTCTGTATAGGGCATCCAGCCTCTCCCCTGCTGGGTCCCTCTAATACTGGTCCTAGTTTCAAGGAATTATGGCAATTTGGCATTAATATTGTCATTACTTTCAATTAATGTAGGGGCGTATGTTCACAGAAAGACTTGATTGAAATCTTTTAGCTTTAGAAGTAAGTATTAGATGTTTCCTGGGGGGAGAAAAGATGCTTTTTCAGACATACCTCACTTCAGTTCTTTCCTTCTTTAAGTGAATGGATCACAGAGGGGAAGGTGAAAGGAGATGTAAATTTGAACCCTTACTAAATTCCATTCCTCTTCTCATTATAATGAAAAAGTTGCTAATCACATCACAAAAACAAACTTCTTTTAACTTATTCTCTGAACACAAAGTGGGCTTGTAAAACGCAGATTAGTTCTTAAAGGTACATGGAGATGTACAATAGAGAGGATCTATCAGGGAACCATCAGGAGGGCTAATAAAAGATGGACATAGAAGAAAGTAAGCTAATCCCCTGAGATCGGTTGTTGTCACCGCCTCCCATCTTCCATCCCGTCCGGGAAGGTATTGTAACACCAGCAGAGAACAGAATGAGAAACAAATGGCTAGCCCGCTCTGAATGGTTCTGTGCTATTCATACTTGCTCTGCCTATTTTGAAAAACTCAGATAATTTATTTGACAGTTTTAGACAGGGCTGTCACTTAGGGGTGAAAAAGAAGGAAAAAGAAAGCCAGAATCTAGGATCTGAGGTAAGCCTGGCTGAGAGGCCTGAAAGAAAAGGGGACCAGGACAGAATGGAATACATTGGAGCCTCATTTGCATATCAGAGCTGCAGAGCACAGCTGATTTAGTTACAACCTGAAGCACACGGCGACTATTTTAAAAGAACATGGTTATACATTTAGCTTATAGCAAAATTTCCCCAAAAATCCTCAAATTTTAGAGAACAAAAATATGAAAGTGACTATGACTATAAAAAGTCTTCTTTTAAGAAGAGAGAAGTAGAAAGAAGAAGAAAAAAGGATTGTTTCATTGAATATTTCTTAATTTCATGGAGTGTTACAAGGATCTCTCAGATGTTCCAATAAGTTAAGACCTCCCTATTTTCCTCCTATTTTTATATTGAAATTAATGTGATTTTTCATCTCATAAAGCTAAACAACAGATTTTGCTAGAAGTTTATGTTCTCTCCTTTGAATTGTTTGGGGAGCAAAAAGTCTGGGCTGAGTTGAACGTGGATAACAGGAAATTGCTAGAAAGGTTGAAGAAATTAGAAAATTTGTTGACACTAAAATTGTATTCCTTTCCAGGCAATGCTAGGACTTGGCTGTACATAGATTGGGGCGGGGCGGGAAATTGGGGGTGAGGGGGGAATATGGGCCTGAAATGCTAGTTACAACTTGAAAAAAACTTGAATATAACCAAAGCACTCTTTGTTTGCACTTGTAACTTTTTAGATTTTTCTTTTGGTTCCAGACCATGAAGTCTCATCCCCAGGACCCTTTAGCAAGCTGAGTGACTTCCAATAAAACTCACCCATGAGTGATGTTTAATTAAGCAGGAGAACATTCATAGGGCTGTAGTTTTCTGGATGAAGTTAATACTATCTATTTCTCGTATAAATAAGTATAAAAGGATGCTTTGGCCCATCAACCCAACCATTGGCCATAGCTGGTAAGGCATACTAATCACTTCCTAGAGAGATGTTGGGGTTAGGGCAATTCTTACCAAACCAAAGACTGCAGAAACAAAGAATGATGCCAAAAATAATTGTAGGGTATCACCAGAAGTTTTCTTCATCAGTTTGTGACTGTGACAATTCCTGAATGTTTCTCCTGTATATATGGAATGTATACATAGTCCAGTATGATTACCGAAATTGAATAGTTACATCATGTAATTAGTAAGATTCTTTTAAGCAGGGAGTGCTTCATCTGTTTTCTGGCTAATGTGTATCGTAGGTTCTTTTTTTGGTTTCCTTTTTTTCTAAACCCCTTTGGCATAATTTTGTTCAACTTTGAGGGATGGTTATTTTTAATGTGAATAAGAGCATCCGTGATGATAAAAATGCTGCAGGGAAGGCATGAAAACAGTCAAAGTAAACAGCCATGGCTATCTCCAGTAGAATGATCACAGCTCTGATAAAATCACCATCTTATAGTTTGGGCTGGGAGGTTTGCAAACCAGTTAAAAAGGCACATTGCTCCTTTCTCTTCCTGCTATATAATCTATGATACAGCTTTCTTGAGCACCTTAGTCTTTTGAATAATACTCAGTTATTCCGAATAAGTTGAAGCATCTCGTCAGCTGTTCTGCCTGGTTTTTATGCCAACTAAACAGGATTGAACGCTGTTGATATTAGTATTGATGGTCAGGGCTGTTGCCTTCATGGTTTATTTCCATTGTGCTTTTCAGCTGCTTTCACATTTCCCAGGTCTTAGAAGTAATATTACTTAACAAAAAATGAAATAAAAGCTTTCCTCACTACTCACAACATATGGGAATGGGAAAAGGAGTTTAAATTCTCTGGCAACTGAGTGACCCTAGAGGTCTCTCTGTGTGTCTACTATGTACAAAAATGGCTATAGGCTTTTATTGGAACAATAGTGGAATGAAGAAATAGTTTTAAAAAAGAATTTTATGCTTCTGGTTTTTGCTGTATAGAAGTAAAAAAGAATTTAAATAACACGAAACTGCTGTGGAGACTGAATTTAAACCATTAGGCATAGAAAAAGGATCAAGATATTTTGTAGGATGGATGCTGATAAGAGCTACCCTTTACTGATCTTTTCCTATGGGCCAGTCGCTGGGTTTTACAAACACTGAAACTTTTATATACATTGTAGCTTTTACATACATGGCAGGTCTGAACACTAGTAGGAGCTAGCGACGAATTAAGGTCTCCATCTTTCCCAAGATGAAACAAAGATAGGCTAGGAGACATTCAATAACTTGTCTATGGTCTTAAGGACAGTAAGGTTTTTTTTTTGTTTTTTGTTTTTATTCTTCTCCCCAAAGACCCCCAGTACGTAGCTGTAGATTCTAGTTGTGAGTGCCTCTGGTTGTGCTATGTGGGACGCCGCCTCAGCATGGCCTGATGAGCAGTGCCATGTCCGCACCCAGGATCTGAACTAGCAAAACCCTGGGCCACCAAAGCAGAGCTTGTGAACTTAACTACTCGGCCATGGGGCCGGCCCTGATAGAAGTTTTAATAGTTAATGAATTTATAAGCATAAAATATAAAATTATAAAAATAAAAATTATTTAAAATAATACAATATTATTAAAAATATAGTTTTGAGTGTATGAACATTCTGGAAAGGAAGGTGATTTCACAGAAGAAAAAAGCAGTCTTTGATGCCTCCTGTGCAGCCTCACATTTAGGGAAATGGACACTTTTCAATAAGAAGTGTGTAGGGGAGGAAAACATTTCCTCTACCCTCTCTGGGTTCGTCTGGCCGGAGAACGAATTAAATTCACATGAGACAGAATAGCAGGAGAAAATTAAACAGAGCTTTCTAACATGTCTACATGGGAGAGGCTCAGGCAAGCTGAGCGACTAGACAAAATGGCTGAAGCCACCACCTTAAATATCATATCCAGCTAAAGACAAAGGAGGATGTTGGGGGTGGAGGGGGAGTCGATCTTGGGAGATTACCACACAAGGGAGATTACCACACAAGTACAGTAAGCAAATGCAGATTTAAGTCCTTGCCTTTGGCATTGATTAAGAGTTTCTAAAGATAAGGTCATCCCCCTCTTCTTCCTGGTACAGAGAGGGAGGCACCTTTACAGATGGAGATTTCCTTAACAAGGTAAATGTCTCCTAACAAAGGGCAAGCAAACTCTGCTCCTCAGAGTTGCTTTTATTAAAAGTAACCAGCCCCAAACGATCCTCATGCCAAAGAGACATATCCTGGGGTGGCCAATTCCAGGCCCCCACAAGTGTTTTGTGTCTTTAGTTCACAGTCCATGTAATGTTTTTCTCTGGTCAGAAATTAGGCCTTTAAATGCATCAGGTTCTTTCCTGTTTTCTTAGGTTCTGAGGGAGCAATTTGAGGTTTTATATACATTAATCAGTGAATAACCTTCTGGAATCAGTTTTTTTTTTTTTTAAAGGTTGGCACCTGAGCTAACATCTGTTGCCAATCTTCTTTTTTTCTTCTCCTGAAAGCCCCCCAGTACATAGTTGTATATTGTAGTTGTAGGTCTTTTGGCTCTGCTATGTGGGATGCTGCCTCAGCATGGCTTGACCAATGGTGCCATGTCCCCACCCAGGATCCGAACTGGGTAAACCCTGGGCTGCCAAAGTGAAGCAAGCAAATTTAACCACTCTTCCATGGGGCCGGCCCCTGGAATCAGTTTTAACTGTACTCTGGAGCTGATTCTTCTGAAAAGCAGCATTTCCTCTTTTGAAAATATTCAACCTGATTTAAATTTAAATTGGGAAATTTTACCTTACCCTTTTAGTTATTTTATGTGTCTTTAATATATCCCCCACCTTCAAACCTAACTATAACAGATTTATTCATCTATTGAAGTCTGCCAGTCACTTCCCTATCTGAATCTCACTTTTGGGAAACTGAAAGATCTCTTAGTCAATATTTTATGGAACTTTGCTGGCCTGAACAGATACTGGAAAGTTGCTTATTTTTAAGCTAGAGAACTGCTTATTTTTATGCATGTGCTTTAGAGGTATGAATTCTGTCCTCTGTGAGCTTAGAGAGCAATATGTGTGTGCAGTGGTTAGATGACATTAAGGCATCTCCCATGGGAAGGAGTAAAGTGACTAGAAACTGATGGGCATTGTTAGGACACGTAGAATTCAGGAATCAGTTTCTATAATCTATATTCAGTATGTGCTCATTTATTTTTTAATTTAATAAATGAAAATAAAAAATTTTTAAAGTAACAAGCCAGAAAATACTTTGACAACTGATTTCTAGATTAAGTTATATGCATGTACATATTGTCTATTATTTTATAAGTCATATGCATTTTTATTTTTTTAAAAAACTATTGAACAGGAAAATAAAATAGAGAGGATAACGTTTTAATTTTTTCTTCTCTCCAATTTTTTCTTCTTCTCCATATAAATAATCTGATGTCTTCTCCCTTCATCGAGCCATAACACAATTCCACATCATATATGAGATTTCCTATCTCTCACTGTAAGGTCTTGTAAGATTAAATAGTAAATTGACATTACTATTTAATGTGGTTTAGCATATAGTAGTCTGAAATGGTAGGTAAAATATCTAATCTCGGTCTTATTAGAAACGATTAATTTGTTGATAGAAAAATTTTTAACTACTGTATAGTCATCAGAAAAAATGTCTTTGGAATTACTCTGTCATTACTATATGTGATGGTAATAACCACATTTTAATAGATCTTTCCTTATACTATTGAAAACTCATGGACTTTTCAGTTTCATGCTATACCTGTGGATAACTTAAAAAATGACCAGTGCTTACAAGCCAGCCGTAGCTCGCGTCAAAGGCCTAAGCGCATGCGTCGTTTCATTTGTCACAATTAAACGCTCTTATTTTCATTAGCTGTTTGACATTTTTATTCCAAGAGTTGCTGATTTGAACAGTTATCAGGTCATCAGTTATCAAACTTGACTTTGAAGGCTTTTATTTTTGCTCACTAGTCCTCACAAATGTAGTTTAAAGCAAACATTTTGCAAATTAAAAAAAGCACAATGGTTTATTTCATAAATCATTAAAACCTGGAAATTAAAAAGAAATTAAAGATACTGAAATAAAAAAATTAGATCTCTGTTAGTGAGCTTTGCGATATTTGTGTAATCTAGTAATACTTATTGTGCATCCACTGATCCTGACAGACACTCATTTTATACTGAAATTAACATAGAACATTTTCCTAGGTTCAGGTAAACCCAGTTTTCAATGTTTTATTCAGATTATACTTATCATTATGCTTTCAGAGAAGAAATCAATCATCACAGTTCTTCCATACAAGTCAAGCAAATGAATGTGAATATTTCACCATCTAGTTCATTAGTTGAGATACTCCTTTAAGATGTGATCCCAAAACAGTACTCAGAAGCACTCAATAAATTTACAAGTCAATTTACTGCTGGTCTCTATAGACACTTTTAAACAGGCTTCATTAAATTACTGAGGAAAAATGTAGCCTATTGACCTACATTCCCAGACCTTTTGCCACTCATTTTAGAGACACTAAAACAATGACGTGAGGTTTATCTAACGGCTCTTCCCTGCCACCATCATTAACTAAGAAAGATAAGTAAACACCGATAAGACATCAGAGGGCGTTTTACAAATGTCTTAGCTCTAGGAAAAGCTTCCGGACCTCCTTCTTCAGATTCAGTAGAAGAGAAGGAAAACTTCCTCTCCTCTTCCTCTTCCCTCTCTCCTCTTTGATATCCTTGAGTACATCTTATTTTCAAGGTTCAGGTTGATGGGGGCCTGGCTTCTTTAGATGTACTTCCAATTCAAGAGAGCAAACAATGTGAGGTCCATTTCCTAATTTGGGCCCATTTAACCACGGCACAGTGTAATGACAGATTTCACAACAGGCTCTGTTAAATCTTCACACACTAGCTGGTTTTTCGCATCTCTTCATTCCAACACATGAGTCTAGCAGACATTTCCCCAGCTAAGTCTCAATTTGTTTGCATTCACGCTTCTGCTCCATTGTAAGACAAAGCGGTTCAGGTGTATTATGAGCTAAAAACCTGCTATGCGCGAGCATTAGTTTTACTTTTATACAAAGGCGGTCTCATCTCATGCCTCCAAAAGCAGAGCCAAAAAAAGTATTTTGAATGCAATCATGTTTCATGTCAACTTTGTAGACAGTATCATTTTAGACAGGGGGGCCAGAGTAAGGGTTTCATTCAGACAAGCCTATCAGCAGGAAATTCAAATATAATCCACTGGGGATTTATTCAAAACACAGGGCACTGGCATCTCTGAAAAATTACCTTGAACCTTAAGTCAGTCAGGCAAAGAACAAGGAAAGAGCATTTCAGGCAGAAGGAATTGTAAGCAGAAGGTTGACGCAGTGTAGGAAGTGCTAAGGAGCCAATGGGGCCAAGACTGGGAGTGAAGGCTAGCCTGGGCTGAGGTGAGGGTAGACACCTCATAGGCACCAGGTTTTGTAGGGCCTTGCTGGCTGGGTTAAGGAGTTTTAGCTTTATCGTAAACAGAGTGGAAAGATATAGGAGAGTTTAAGGTGTGTCTATTGTGGACAGAGGACATTGGGGGATGGCTAGGATGACTGAAAGTGGGGTGAGTGCTGACAAATTTTTGAGCAGACCCCTCTGGTCACACAGTGGAGGCAAACAGAAGACAGCCAGTGCATTTGGGAGGCTCTATCAGTTGTGTTGATGATAAATGATTGTAGCTGGGATGCAGGTGATGGTGCTACAGGGAAGAGAAATGGATGGATGAGATTTCTAAGATTTTTTGTAGTTTAAAAGTATGTGAAAAGACAAAGGAAAGTAATTTGAGGAATGGAAGGAATACTAAAGATAAAGCGGGGACAAGTATGATTTTTTTGGTATGTGGAATGAAACTTGGTTTTTAATATGAAGTTTCTAATCTCTAATGCACAGGAGTAAAATAATGTAATTCATTCTAGGAAACCTGGAAAAAAAGAAATATCTAACTCAAACCTGTTTATACCCAACAACATGTTATACTGAGAAATTAAGATTAATGGAGGCTTTCTTTTTAGACAGATAATTTTATTTACTTATTTTTTGTGAGGAAGATTCGCCCTGAACTAACATCTGTGCCAGTCTTTCTCTACTTCGTATGTGGGACGCCTCCATAGGGTGGGTGACGAATGGAGTAGGTCCACACCCAGGATCCAATCCTTGAACCCGGACCGCTGAAGCAGAGTGTGAGGAACTTTAACCACTGTGATTAGGCCAACGAAGATATGTTTTGGTATTTATAGAAACAGACTTAATTGGAATACTTAAAATTGCAAATCTTTTTTCTGAATTCTTTTCTTACAGCATGATGCTATGATACAATTGGTGAAATTACTCCTATTTGACTCATAGCACTAATGAAAATTCAAAGTTGCAAAGCCTGTGTAATTTGGTCCACAGGGTACTGACATGTGTTCTCCATATGGTTTGAGTTATTTAAACTACAGCAAGAATAGCAGCAACAGCAAAGTACTTGTGCTTTTGTGTGTTTTTCCTAAGTGCAAAGGAATTTTTTTCTTGATAATAAGCCTTTGCTGTGGCTGCGAAGTCTTAATCAGTTTTCAATCATCACTCAGATTGGGTGTCGTGCCTCTAAGAACTTTGAGCTTCCTACATGGAACTGATTCCAGCACTTAGTCAGGGGGACAAAGAAGCATGTTTTATTTCTTTCCAGAAAACTCCAAGGTCATCCTGTCTTTCCCAGACTTTTATTTAAAATGTAGCTGTTGAAAATGTAAGCTTTTTATTTTCTCCTTTTTTGTTTTTTGAAATGTACATAATTTCAGCCTCCCCTTCCCTCCCCCATTTGTTGCAGAAAATCACCCCCATGCTTCTAGTCAGAGGACCTGTAAGACAAGGGTAGGAGCAATCTTCAGTCCTCTGTTCAAAAGATATTGCTTGATTCTCCATAGCTGCCCCCTTAGGGGCTTCTACAGCCGGAGCTCCCCTACGTTACCTGTGACCCCGAAGGAGTAATTTGAATCTCCTCTACCATATTTTAAGAAAGTTACTAATTCTTTCAAAGAGCCTGGAATAATATTGTGAGATATTCATTCAAGCACCCTCCTCCCCTTACCCCCATCCCCCATAAAACATGCAACTGCATAAAATCCTAAACTGATGCATGGAACATTTCCAGGGAACTGGATGAGGGGGCACAGAATCCAAGATTAAACCTCTGAGGTTAAATTTGCATCACTTCCCTTGTAAACATAAATTTGTGGTCTGAGATACACAGACTGAAATTCATACCTACTAATTTATCTTATGATTTTCTGAACCAATTTCTACCTCTCCTTTGGAGAATGCTTTTCTCCTCGTTGAAAGGTAATCTGAAATCTTAGACTTGGGTAGAAAGATTCTTCTTATTTCACTCATGGTTTGATTACTTCACTAATAAATGTCATTAAAAATTTTTACTTTCTGAATTTTACACAACTCAACAGCAAAAAACCAAACACGCCGATTAAAAAAATGGCAGAAGATCTGAACAGACATTTTTCCAAGGAAGACATATAGATGGTCAGTAGGTACATGAAAAGATGCTCAACATTATTAATCATCAGGGAAATGCAAATCAAAACCATAATGAGATGTCACTTCACACCTGTTAGAATGGCTATTATCAAAAAGAAAAGAAATAACAGGTATTGGTGAGGAGATGGAGAAAAGGGAGCCCTCATACACCATTGGTGAAAATGTAAATTGGTGCAGCCACTACAGAAAACAGTATGGAGGTTTCTCAAAAAATTAAAAGTAGAACTACCATATAATCCAGCAATTGCACTTCTGGGTATTTATCCAAAGAGAACAAAAACACTAACTCAAGAAGATATATGTACCCCCATGTTCATTGCAGCATTATTTACAATAAACAAGATATGGAAACAAGTTAAGTGTCCATTGATGGATAAATGGATAAAGAAGTTGTGGTTTATATATACAATGTAATACTATTCAGTCATAAAAAAGAATGAAATCTTGCCATCAGCGACAACATGGATGGACCTTCAGGGCATTATGCTAAGGGAAATAAGTCAGAGAAAAACAAATGTCATATAATCTCTCTTATATGTGGAATTAAAAAAAAAAAACAAAAAAACCAAGCTCACAGATACAGAAAACAGATTGGTGATTGCCAGAGATGGAAGTTGGTGAGGGGTGGGAGAAATGAGTGAATTGTTTTGTTTTATTTTTTAGTTTAAATGAAATTGAAAAAAAAAAATAAAGTCTAATGGTCAACTTTGTAAAATTTCACGAACATCAAGTATCTGATAACTATCTGAAGTTGTAAATAAGATAACGATCCTATCCTACGACATGAGGAAACTGAGATTATCTGGAGAAGCAGTAACCGCATGATGGAATCTTCAGATCCTCATGAAATTAAGTCCTGACCAGCCTTTCAGAGCCGTGCATGGCCTACTGCTTTAAGTGGGTCTATTTCAACGTGCATTGTTTACCTCCCCAAATTCTCTTTCTTGAATATGTGGCTTATCAAGAATGTGTGGCATGAAGGCCAAACTAGTTTATATGCTAGTTAAAAGAGGAGATGACTTTTTCTTGTTTTAACTCCCTATTGGGCCTGGCACAGAGACCTGCCATGGCAAATGCTCACTATATATTGAAATAAATGCAAAAGAACTATTTGCTATTGATCAAATTGAGGACTTAAATAACGATTCTGGGTTGGTTGGTTTGTTTCAGCATAAATCTATTCCATTAGTCATTCCAACCACTCTGGCTGCTGCTGCTAGTAATAATAATAATAGCAGAGGCACTAGTAGTAAGAGGAGGAGGAACGTGAAATAAGAGCAGTGGTAAGGGTGACAGGTGTGGTAGTGGCAGCAGCTATTGTCACTGAGCATCTTTGAAGAGCCAGGCACGGTTGCAGATCCTTTACATAGTAAGGTGGCAGAAACCATGACCCCCACTGTACACACGGGCTCATTCAGACTGGGAACGTGGCCTGACCAATGCCAAGGGGCTGGCAAGCAGCAGACCCAGGATGGGAATCCAGTTAGACTTGACTTCACAGCCTGTGCTTGTTCTCTACCCCACCTTCTCCCTCCCTCTATTCTGTGCGCTCCGTGTTTCTTGTCCTCGCCTCAACCATGAGGAGGAGTCAACCTGTTTCTTTTCAATTCATCTTAACATCAAAAGCTCATCTCTCTAACTTACTCCAGAGGAACCTCTAACTCAGTAGAGAAGGACAGGTCTGGGTGTGACTGCCACTTACCCCTGGATAAGATTGGACAATCTGTCTAAACTTTGCAGGTTTTAGGCTCCCTGCCTGGGAAATGTTGGTATAATAATACTACGCAGTGTAAAGATTAACTTAGATGATATGAAGTACTTGGCAAAGTTCTTAGCAAAATTAACTTCCGAATTTAATTTTTAAAGTCTTATTTAATCTGGCCCCTAATTTGCTTCTGCTTTTGAAATCTTATTAAGTAGTGACATGTTTCTACAAACGTTTTCTTGCATTGATGTTTCAAGGGGAGAGAGGTACCATAAAGCAGAGCCTCCTAAATTTGGCAGCATGACAGAGTCTCCTGGACTTTTCAAAAATAAAAATTCTCAGATTCCAGGGGCTGGCCTAGTGTTGTAGCAGTTAAGTTCACATATTCTGCTTCAGTGGCCCAGGGTTTGCCAGTTCGGATCCCGGGCATGAGCCTATGCACCACTTATCAAGCCATGCTGTGGCAGGTGTCCCACATAGGAAATAGAGAAAGATAGGCATGGTTGTTAGCTCAGGGCCAATCTTCTATTTTTTGCTGAGGAAGATGGGCTGTGGATGTTAGCTTAGGGCTAATCTTCCTCACCAAAGGAAAAAAAAAATTCTCAGATTCCACTTTAGACCTACCAAACTAGACTACTAGGGGTGAGGGGCCCAGGCTCTAGAGTTTGCATTTTTAAAATGCTTCCCAAGTGATTCTAATGTAACCACCCACTCATTTACAGACTGCTTTTGGGAGCCCTGTAACCCTTTTTGGGGGGCAGAATCAATTTACTTAGAAATTCTCTATCTTTGGAAGTAAAAACCATTTTAGGATATTGTTATGGGCTGAATTGTGTCTTCCCAAAATTTGTATTTTGAAATTGCAACTTCCAGTATCTCAGAATGTAACCATATTTGGAAATAAGGTCTTTGAAGAAGCGCTTAAGTTAAAATGAGGTCTTTAGAGGGAGGTTCTAATTCAATATGACTGGTGTCCTTACAAAAAGAGGAAGAGACACGAGGGGCAGGGATCCACAGAGGGATGACCGTGTGAAGAGGTAGCAAGAGGTCAGCCATCTGCAAGCCAGGAGGAGGGACCTGGAACAGAGCCTTCCCTCGTGGCCCTCCGGAGAAATCCAACCTGCAGACACCTTGATCTTGGACCTCTAGCCGCCAGAACTGACAGAAAATAAATTTCTGTTTTTTAAAGACACCCAATCTGTGTTATTTTGTTATGGCAGCCCTAGCAAGCTAATATAGATGTCATTTACCATTGTAAAGAGCCATATGATGGGAAAAAAAGTTTTAATTTTCTTGGCAGCCATACTGTCAATTAAAAACATTGTTTTACACATATTTTCAGGAATTAAGTCCATTCCTTTGGGTTCTCAGGCATTCAGTTATGATAGGATGGGATTAAATATTTCAAAAACATGTATGGAAGCCTGTCTATAATGAGTTTTGACCTTAAATTTGAGAAATTAAATTGCAAAGCCACTTTTAATGATTGGCCATCTAAGTTTAAGCAATTAATTGTGCTTTGATGAATTCAGATAGTCACATACTGAAGGCATAACTATGTAAATGTACTAGTAATCAAGCTCATTGATTGTAAGATTGGAAATGTGTAGAGTGGTCTAATTCCTGATATAGCTGACCAAAAGAAGCCATATTGTGTGGCCAGCCTGGTGGCATAGTGGTTAAGTTTATGTGCTCTGCTTCGGTGGCTCACGGTTTGTGGGTTCACATCCCAGGTACAGACCTACACACCGCTCATCAAGCCATGCTGTGGCAGCATCCCACATGCAAAATAGAGGAAGATTGGCACAGATGTTAGCTCAGCAACAATCTTCCTCAAGCAAAAAGAGGAAGATTGGCAACAGATGTTAGCTCAGGGCCAATCTTCCTCACCAAAAAAAAAAAAAAAGCCATAATGAAATGTTACAAACAGATAAATACAAAAGTACTCATTTTGTCAGCAGAGTCTATAATCTTGCTAAAAAGTGAGAGAATCCTCAATATATTTCTTAACATAAAGTGTGACTTCCCTTGAAAAGAAGTATGATCGACTTTATAACGATAACTTCTTGGACCTAATTTAACTCAGTATTGTCTGTTGGGATGTTGTTAATTATTTCAAGCAGAACTTTTGCAGGATATTTTTCCTATTCTCCCTTTTTTTCTTCTCCCAAGTACTCCCAAATTTACTGTGCTTTTGACAGCATGCACACTTATGATATATTGTAAATATCTATTTGTAACCGTTAAAGACTGTAAATTCCATGAAGATAAGACCACATTTGTCTCTTTCTTTGTTTTTCCTATCACTCTTCACAATGTCTGGCATGCAGTAGGTGCATAATGTTTGTTTAATAAATAAATGTATAACTGAAACAAAATTTATCATATTTGACCCATTTTATGTGATAAAAGTAAATATTGAAGGGTAACTTAGAAGAAGAGAGATCTTCTGAGGAAGATAAATAATATCTTTGTACCAAATAGCTAATCTTAATTGAATGCTGATTATATGCAAAGCACTTTTGCAGGAAAAAGAAAATGTATTTTCTATAGGACACTTACAATTTTATTAAGGAAATAATGCACATCTTCACAAAGTTAACAGTTCTGAATAGAATATGGAAGTTTGTGTATGAATGTAGAAACATTATGCACATTTTTCATAATTACACTTTATTAAATTGATAAAGATTTTACTAAATTTAAAAGTTTACACTTGCTAATCTATTTCTTGAGTCCGTGTTTGGCTGTTGTAAATGTAGGAGGGTAGGCTCAGGAATCTGAGAGGCTTTGAGCTCAGAATAACGTTTCTTTAGAAAAATAAATTCTTAGAGCAAGATGTAAGTTAAAATGACTTCTCTGCGAAGAATTCTAGAATATGCACTTGAGATATGTTTAGGTGTTCCGATAATAGGAGTAGTCTGTGGCAGATTATTCTGAATTTGGCAGTGTTGAGTAAAATCATTATTGAAATGTATTTGTTTTAAGTTGTATGTTTTCTTGATTCTTCAACAGGACAGAGACAATGCTATGTGTTCACCAAACCATTATATTTTTGTCTTGAGCTCGTTGGAAGCTGTATTTCCCAGCTCCCTTGCAGCTAGGTAGTATATCATATCACCACTTTTGGCCAATGGAAAATCGATGGAAGTGATATGTACATTTTTAGATCTTGTCCACAAACATGTCTCACTCACAGTCCTACTTCTTTCTTCTCATGGATGACATGTGTTGAGGTGGCATCCACAAGATGGAAGGAGCCTTGTCTCTGAGTCCCCACTTGGATCACAGTAACCCACCACCCAAACCAAACAGCCAATCATATTCAACTATTACAGGAGAAATGATATATTGTTTTAAGCCACTGAGATGTTTTTGTATCTTTTTGTATTTCTGTTGCAACAGCATAGCATGGCTTACCCTGACTAATTCAGTCTGCATGCTAAGAGTAAATAGATGTTATCCTTCTATCACTCAGAATTTATCAAATACTGTGAATTGCTTTCATGTTTAAATAATGCTATCCCAAACTTTAAAGTCTTCATTGATCCTTATCAAATTTGGCTCTATACTTTATTTTCCACGTGCCCTGAGGAGCTTTGTGAAATTACTGACTGTTAGACAACAATTGTAGGTAGTTAAAAGAAAAGATAAATTATATGAAAATATAATTTCCAAAGATTTGAAGAGAGTTACAATAGGAAGTAAATGGTGAATTCTCAGGGAATAGAAGGTTATATTTGGTAACTCAAATTGCATTTTTTTTATTAGTAGAAGGGTAGGAACTTGAAGGGAGAACTATTGAAGGACAGTTTGGGGGGTTGAGTTAAATTCTTTGTTCTTTCCTTTAATTATTTTTATAGTGCTAGTAAATAGAGATGTATTCCATGCAAATCATAGGTTATAGTTTTCTTTTTTAAATTTTATGTGTGTGTGTGTGAGGAAGATTGGCCCTGAGCTAATATCTGTTGCCAAGCTTCCTCTTTTGGCTTGAGAAAGATTGTCCCTGAGCTAACGTCTGTGCCAGTCCTCCTTTATTTTGGGTGTGGGACGCTACCACAGCATGGGTTCATGAGCGATGTGTAGATCTGCGCCCGGGATCTGAACCTGTGAACCCTGGGCTGCTGAAGCAGAGTGCGTGAACTTAACCATTATGCCACCAGGCCAGCCCCTCTTCTTTAAATTTTAAAAATTTAATTTAAATA
Organism: Equus quagga; assembly: GCF_021613505.1. Classification (NCBI taxonomy): domain Eukaryota; kingdom Metazoa; phylum Chordata; class Mammalia; order Perissodactyla; family Equidae; genus Equus; species Equus quagga. The sequence goes on along the minus strand of NC_060269.1, from coordinate 50,550,676 downwards.
ATTAATCTTTCAAATCATTTATACAGAAGGCTGTAGAACATTGAAAAGCCTCCTTCCCACCTTGTTCCCCAGATCCTGAATTCTCATCAAGAGCAAGTAAAGCTACCAAATTCTCGTTTATTCTCCCAGAAGTTTTATGAATTTACAAGCAATGATATATCTATATCATCCCCATTTTTTTTTTAGACTTTATTTATCCTTTTTCTCCCTAAAGCCCCCGGTACATAGTTGTATATTTTTGTTGTGGGTCCTTCTAGTTGTGGCACGTGGGACATTGCCCCAGCATGGCCTGATGAACGGTGCCATGTCCGCGACCAGGATCTGAACCGGCGATACCCTGGGCCATGGAAGGGGAGCCTGTGAACTTAACTGCTTGGCCATGGGGCCAGTCCCACCTATTTATTTTTTAAAGGTAAAGTGATAGCATACATTACTCTTAACACTTAATTCAGCAATAATTTTCTGATATCATTTAAAATATATGTAGACTGCAAATATATCTACCACTTCCTCTGTTAGCACCCTGGTTCCAGCCAGTGTCATCTCCTGATGCTATTGAAGAAGTAACCTTCCGGCTAACAAACAGATCAACCAGAGTGATCCTTTTAAAAAAAAGTCAGATCATCTCACTCATCTGGTTTGGACCCTTTGATGGCTTCCCATTATACTCAGAAGGAAGGTCACATTCTTTATCTTGGTTACACAATGGCCCGATCATCGACCTCCCGCTCCCTCTCAGGTCTCACACCTGTCTCACCTCATCGTCTGTACAGCTGCCACACCAGCCTCCTTGCTGTACCTTGAATGTGCCATCTCAGGGACTTCATAACTGTCCTCCATCCCTGGATGGCTCTTTCCCCAAAGAGCTGCATGGCTAATTTCCTCACATCTTCCAGATCTCTGCTCAAATGCCACCTTAACACAGAAAACTTACCAGACAACCTTAAATAAAATAGCAACAGTCCCGGGCCACTCCCTTTCTCCCTTACAGTGTCTGATTTTACCCCACTTGACTGTATATTTATTTGTTTATTTCTTGTTGGCATCTCATGTGGGCAGGAACTTTGTTTTGTCCAATTTTATATCCTCTTTGCCTAGATCAGTACTTGGCATATAGCAGGTGCCCAATAAGTTTTTATGAATAAATAAACAAATGAGTTGCCATGTTAGTACATAAACACATATCTCATCCTTTTATTAATGGTTGCACAGTATTCTATTGGTGTTTGGAATATACGGATGTACCTTAATATATTTAACTAGTCCTCAACTAAGGGATATTTAGGTTGTTTTCAATCTTTTGGTAAGAAGACAATACTTCAAAGAATAACCATTTACATACATCAATTTTAAATACTTGAGTAATGTATATCTCTGGGATAATTTCTTAAAAGTAGAAATTTGAGGTCATAGGGAAGTGCCTTTGTGATTTTGTTTGATATTACTAAATTGCCTTCCACAGAGATTGTATCAACATACAATCTCATCAATTATGTATGAAAGTCTCTGTTTTTCTACACCTTCAATTATATGATGTGTTAAATGGTCCATATCCACGTCATCTAACTTCTTTTCTAAGACGATTAGTCTATCCCCCAAGATTGAATGAATTCCAAGGGACATATGGAGAAATAACATTTCTCTAATTAACTTCATAAGAAGGCGAAATGATTAGAGTAAGGACAAACATGACCTAACACATTAGATTAAAAAAAATAATCTGAGGAAGGTGATAATTAAATGAAAAAAACAGGAGCGGAATTACTAGAAACATTTACCAACATAAACTTCATGCAAATAGGTAGAGAAGAAAAGGCTGAGATATTTTTACTTTTATTTAGTGTTGCCACCTCATTTAGAGTGATAAAGGTTTCCTATAGGTCTAGGTATTCCCTTTAGTTTTCATTCCATCACCACCCCACCCCCGCCACATTTGAGGTAGTCTTTTAGAGACTGACAGCTTCTTTCTTGGATTTGTTGCTTCAGTCATACACCAGCAGCCATTCTCCACTGGCATTCTATCAGAGAATTAAGCTCTAATTGCCTAAGGCAGAAGTCAACAAACTTTTTCTGTAAATGACCAAGTAGTAAATATTTTTGGCTTTGAAGACCACATGGTTTCTGGCGTAATTACTCAACTCTGCCATTGTAGCTTGAAAGCAGCCATAGACAATACATAAATAAATGAACAAGGCTGTGTTACAATAAAACTTTATTTACAAAAGCAGGTGGGTAACTGGATATTGCCTGTGTGGCTGTAGTTTGTCAACACCTTTCCTAAGGCATCAATTAATGTAATGAATGAACTTCTCTCCTATGCAATTAGAATGGTACTGGCTATCTACTATCCTTGGGAGAATCCAGAAAATAGTCACTCATATTATTTTCTGTGTAGCTAATTCATTGGCAAACCATATATGAGAAAGGCTGTGGGGTCTAAAAAACCATCTTGTAATTGATGTCAACTGGTTTCTCTGAAACCTGAAAGCCGTGCCTCTGAAAATGGCAGAGCGAAGCCCTCTTCATCCCTACCTGGCATCTTTAGTCTGTGGCTCCTTTAATTCCATCTTGCCCCAGCTTCTGAAGTCTGGTTGGAAGCACATCCTGTTGCCTCTTGTGTTTTGTAATTCCCTAGCACACCCATAGCTTTGTGTTCCCATAACTTAATTGATGCCAACAGTATTTTTAAATAAACGTAGCCTCACTAGTAGTTTTTGTAAGCTTTGTCCAATGGGTGGAAAACTGACGGATGGAGCACTGAAGATGTTTTTCACTCTAGGTGGGGAGGGGGCTGTGATGTGTGATTTCTGGGAGAAAACCAGTGGCCAGAAGATTAATGACCCAAGCACAGTAACATGGCATGCGGGGCCCAGGTTGGGCACTGAAGAGTCACTTCTGGATTATGTAGGACAGAATTTGTCTATTCTGAGACCTGGAAAAAACACAGCTCACTTGTCTTTCCACATTTTCCTTTTCATTTGATTTTCTGCAAGCCTTCTATTCTTTTTCTCGTACTTTTCCAGAAGGACTTAGCGTTGATAGAGGAAATAGTTAAAAATCAAGCTAGTTGATCTAGTTTCTGGTTAGCTCTTCAGATAATAGATTAAGCCTGAGAGAAGCTCAAAATTGTTCAGTAAAGTTGGCTTTTGTGTTATTTTTGAACTTTAGCTATTCATTCTCTATTTCCAGGTAGCACAAATAATGAATTATTAATTCCTTCTTAGAAAAATTTACTTCGATTTTCAAGTCATTAGACAATGATCATTTTATTTGGCTGGATAAATACAGAGGAAGCATTTTAAACCCATCTGTGTATTTTATCACTGTCCTGAGTGCCTGAAATACAAAGGATTTCCTAGGAATAGAGTGACCCGGAATCCCTGTCCTTGGCCTTTCTTCTCAAGTCAGACCAAAGAGAAATAAAATACTTTAGTCTTTAATCAGTTAAAAAACTGATAATTTGGAAAATAACAAACAGTAGATTGTTTTCCTGCCTATTGTGAAGAAAAATAAAATATTTACTTATTGGAAACACTATATCTTCTTTTAGACTCTCTCTCTCTCCTATCTTTTCTTCTTATTTTCTTGATGGAATCCTCTTATCTGAGCAAATATTTTTCTTTGTTTGGCTCTTATTCTCTGAGCGGACATGAGAGCAACCCATTAACTCCAGCATGGGTTCTGTTCCAGGAGTAAGAGTTTGAAACACCATTCTTACCCATCATATTTCTCCAATTCTTAGCTCTCCTTTACTGCCTGCTAAACACTTCATAAAATGGAAAAGCTGTTTGAATGAAAACAGCTAATTCTTTTGAGATGGACAAAGAAAAGCTATGAGGGGAAGCTGGGTTTCTTTCTTTAGTATGTGGCTGCTTGAAAGTTGCTATTACATCAAAAGAACTTTTTTGTTAAGCTGGTTAGAGTTCGAACAAACTCTATTTCAAACAGTCTCACTAGGGAAAAAACAAAGTATCCGTATCTATATATTTACAGTATATTTCAGAGGGCAAGTATATATTTAAACGTATATTAATTGCACACATAAAAACAGGAGGCAAATGTGATGGTTATATTTCCAAAGGTCTTAGGGTTGCAATAAACATTTGAAACTTCATATTTTTATCCAAACTCTTTCATCAAGAATCCAGGATAGGAAGCCAAGAAAACAGGATTTCTTGAGAGAATACCAATACCTTCCAGTCTCTGAACTGGAAGTTTCTCATTCAATTTGCTATTACTCTGGCTGTAAAGCAGAAATGATAGAACACTTAGATAAATTAGAAGATGTGAAATTTGTTAAAATATTGAAAAAATAATTTTGTGCTTAATGAGAATAAGATTTAAGAATATGTTATTTATATGAGACAATTTGTTTACAGCTTCCCTGTAGATGTGAAATGGCATAGTTCCTGGTTTCAGTGTAACGTCTCTGATACACAATGCAGGCAGTGAGTGCTGCAGTTGCTTCTGAAGCACCTTGAATTGATTTGGTAGATTTCTTATCCTCTAGGTAACAAAATAATAGCCTAGGGGTTTGGCAGTTATTCTATAAACATTTTAGGGAGTTTTTATTTCACGTCTCCTTTTTATCATCTGGCCCCAAACATTCTGAATTAATTGCTAAGTGCCTCCCATTTCCAGTCAATACAATGTTACATACAATGGGTTAAGAACTTAACTGGCCAGCATCCAAGTATGTTGAACCGTGTTGCAGATTTTTCTGCTTTCCTGAAAAACCATAGCCAGTGAACTAAAATGTTTGCGGGAATATAGTGCTTTCTAATACCAGCTAGCCTTACTGAGCAACTAATCTAGGCACTGAATTACATATTATATGTACGCTATCTCTTATCCATTTATCAATAAAGGAAAGAAGGCGTTTTTTATCCTCATTTTCCAGGGATAACACCAAGGCTCAGAGAAATTAAGTAATTTGTCCATGGACATATAATAAGGAAATGTTGGAGAAGATTCAAACCCAAACCTCTTTGTTTTTAAAGAGCGTGTTCTGTCCCTCTCTAACTTAGTGAGTCCTTTTACATGTTTAGTATTCTGACCTGTGACACGGGTGACTGCTTGATTAACTCTGCTCAACAGTATGTTGGCAGTAATGTGCATATCTACCTGAGACAGGAAAACACTTTTATTAACTCTTGCTTGAGAGCAGGTTGTACAGGGCAGGGAAAGGTATCGATGAGCTGGGTCTTTGACCTTCCTGGAGCTCAGCAGGCAGCAGCACTACAGACCTCAGCTATGATGCTTACCACATGCAGGTTAAGTGTCTTTGGCAATATTGTGAATTCCCTCCTGTCACTATAATGCTATCCGTATCAATTATGACAATTTCATATCTACCTATAAGACAATTACAGGAAATTTAACTTCTAGGAGAAAAAATAGACACAGAATGACACTTTTTCCCGGATGCTTACACATTATGAGTTTACATAGTACTAGGATCAGAGGTTTACAAAGACTCGTGCCATTGTAAACTATATTGCTTTGGAGAACTTAGACATTTGTGTTTTAAAATCAGCTGAAGCAATCATAGTATTTTCATTGAATGGAATTTCTGTCTTAAATCTGTAAAAATATATAATGTTCTTTGTCTTTCACGTTTATTTCAGATACAGAAGCAGTGATACAGTTAATTATAGTTTTTCACCACCAAGTGTTAGGAGAATCAAGGTTTATATATTACTGTATGAGTTTCAAGTTAAACTAAAAAAGTGATTAAAATATACTGTTTTTTTCTCTCTTAGCAAATTGTAACACATTTAGTCTGGACTCTTCTTGCTGTTTGTACTATCTTATTATTGTTACCACTTCGGCCATATTCCTTTGGGTAACTCATTGCACCTAGCATGGTGGATTGCCTTTAATGAGTATAAAAAATAGTTTTGAGTATAGTTGAGTCACAGAAATGTTATGAAACTCTTTCCCCAATATTCAGTTCATTAATGGTTATTCCCTTCATGTCTGATCAGTAAGTACATCTTTTAACTTTCTTGGTCATTCCTTCCTCTTATTTACTGTGGGTAAGTAGCTCCCTCAGATCACTTCCTCCATCTCTCTAGTGGAAAATATCTGTGGCTGTGGCATCATAGGTGGCAGCTCTGAACCTCAACAGCTTCAACTTCTTGCTCTTCCTCTGAGCAATTTTTCTTCTTTCCAGACTTTTTTCTTTTCTTGTTCTCTTCCTTTATTTGGTGTTCTTCCTCTATAATAATAATAATAAAAAAATTAGAACAAAGGATTTGGAATTAACCATTTGGCAAAGTAGAAATTAACTTTGGTTATGAAAGGACTTGGGTTCTCACTAACGTAAGTGTTGGCTAAGGGAGAGGAACTCTATCTAGGGAAAGGGGACAAAGCGAAGAGGAAGCAGGAGTTTGACCGCTGAGAAGAGGCTGCTGAGCGGTCATTTCTTCTCAGGTAATGTTTTTGTTTAATGCCACAAAGGTCAATAACTCCTTTGGAACATGTGAACTGCCTCGGAATTATATGAGCATTTATGTTGATGTTAAATTAACTGCATGTGAGAAACATGTCATCTATAAAGGAACCACTTTACTCACTCTTCCTTGAGAGCAAAATGTACAAGGCAGGACCAAGCGTAGCTGAAGGCTGTACAGGACTGGGTGCTTAAGACGACTGGCAACAGACTGCGAGCCCACTGTGCTCAGATCCACAAGTCTCGGGGTCAGGAGCATTTGGTCTTAGTCTGTTGTGGGGTCCTTGCACCTAGTGTATGAGCTATCAAGGTGTCATTTCTTTAGGCACTAGTTAACATTTCTCGGAGAAATAAGTTAGACACCATTTAGATATAATTATGACTGTCCTCCAGAGCCTCAAGAAGTCTAGGCTAACCTTAGGAAATAGACAAGAGAATCAGCAAAGATTTGGGGAAAACCACTAAACTGAAAGATCCAGATTGTCTTTCCTTTTTGCCATGAACTAGCTGTATGATCTCTGATAAATCCTTTTATCTCTTTGGTTCTATTTTCTAAATTGTTTAAAGGGGTTGTATTGGGTGACCTTTAAAGCATCTTATGGCTTTGAAATTCTAATTCTATCAACTTTGGTCGCTCATACTGTCCGTGTTTATTATATAGTACTGATGTCAATTACATCATTAATCTTCATTCATTCATTCAGCAATCACTGCACACCCATCATGCATCAGGCTCTGTGCTAGATGCTTGTGATATGTCAGTGAATGAAACTGACAAAGATCCCTACCTCTTCTCCCCACGTGCCCTAAGCTCACATTCTTGCAGGTGGAGATAGACAATAAATGAAAAATAATAAATAACAAAATGTATAGTATATTAGTAAGTGCTATATAAAAAATGAGTAGAACTTGACAAGGAGGATCAGAAGTACTGAGGTGAGGAGGAAAGTGAAGTTTAAATGGGGTCATTAGGGTAAACCTTATTGAGAAGGTGACATTGAGTAAAGACTTGAAGAAGGTGAGGGAGTGAGCCATGTGGATATTAGCTGTAAGAGTGATCCAAGCAGAGAGAATGGCCAATGGGAAGGCTCTAAGGCAGGAGCATGCTTGTGTACTCCAGAAACAGCAAGGATGGCAGTCTGGTCAGGGAGGTTTCGGGGAGAGAGAAAGGGAGGGAGGTCTAAAGGCTGAGGGAAAGACATTTGGCTCTGTGGGCCACTGTAGAAATTTTGGCTTTTATTCTGAATGAAATAGGAAACCATGACAAGGTTTGAGATAAGGAATGATGTGGTCAATTATTGCAGTACTCCAGGTGAACGATGATGGGGCTTGGACCAGGGGGGCTTGGCCCACCAGAGACCATGGTAGCTTGGACAGTGAAAATTTAATAAGATGTGGTCAAATTCTGGTTATACTTTGAAGCGAGAGCCAATAGGATTTACTGACAGTTTAGATATGGGGTATGAGAGAAGGAGAGATTTGTCTTGAACTATTCAGGAAAGATGGAGTTGCCAACAACTTTTCAGGGAAGAAGTTTGGGGAGCAATATCAGGACTTAAGTTTGGGGATTAGACTTTGAAGTAGAAATGCTGAGCAGAAAAGAGGTCTAGGCTGGAGAGTCATCAGTTTAGAGAGAGCGTTTAAAGCCAAAGAGACCGGATAAAAGAGATCACCAAGGGAGTGTGTGCAGGTAGAGAAGTCCAAGAATTGAATCATGGTTCCTCTGATGTTAGGAGGAACCTACAAAAGAGGCAGGAGGAATGGCAGGGGAGGTAAGGGAAACCAAGAGATGTGTATTCATATATTTCTTGTTATTGAAGGAATTCAAATTTATAATTATAAATTTACTAAAGTGAAGCTTTTGGCAGCTGTGACTGAATTAGGAATTTCACAAATGAAGAAAAAGAAAAGAATGAGAAGTGATGTCATGGTAGTTTTCATATGGTGGATTGAAGACAACAGCAACAATAGAAATTGTACATCTACTGGTGGACTTTTCCAGGATTATTCAGACGAAAGATTCAAGTTCACTTATATTTTGGACAGACCAGTTCTGGAATGGTAGCAGTTAGTTCTAAGCCTGTTGAGAATTAGCCCACAGGTTGGATAGTTCTGTAAGTTTATGAGAATTTCATCACCCTCTCAGAGCCCATAGAGGATGTCACTGATCCGTAAGGAGTTCAGGCGGGGATTTCTCTGCGGTGTGTGAGCAGAAGCTGGATGGAGAGAACTGAGATGTTAACCCTCACTAGACCATGCTTTCTATGAGGGCAGAGGCTGTGCTTTAGTCACGCTTACATCGTGCAGCTCTAGCATGTCGCAATCAATCAGCAAACAGTTATTAAATGCATTACTAACGGCTTATAATTAATTGTTGATTGCTTACAACATACCAGGGCATGGGAATATAAAGATGATTAAAATACAATCTTAATTTACTTGTTAAGCACCTGCTCTTCTCAACAACCCCATGTGGTAGATATTATTAAGCCCTTTTTATAGATGAGAAAACCGAGGCTTAGTGAGATTAAGCATTTTATCCAAGGAGGCAAAAAGCAGATTTCTGATTTCAACCTAGACCTTTCTGATTCATTTGATTGCTTCCTTCCTTTCTTCTTTCCTCCCTTCCTCCCTTCCTTCCTTCCTTCCTTTCTTCCCTCCTTCCTCTCTCTCTCTTTAATTCTCTCTTTTTCTTTTTTTCCCAATGTGCATTAAACATGTTCCTTCTGGTAGAGGTGAAGTTAAGTCTTTAAAGTAGACTACCTAAAGATTTAGAAAGTGGTAGTCTAAACTATGCTACTGATCGAAGTGACTCGGGGTATATACATTTTCTTTTGGTTTTCCACCTCTAAGCCCTTTTTACTCTTTTCCTTGTGCAGACATATGGGATGAGAAATGTAGAAGTGCTTCATCATCTTTGGAGGATTCTTTTTAATTGTGATTAGAAAACATACAAAATATCCCATCTTCACTGTTTTTAAGCAGACAGTTCAGCAGTCTTAAGTGTATTTACATTGCTGTGAAACAGAGCTCTGGAACTTTTTTATCTTGCAAATCTGAAACTATGTCATGGCTTTTTTTGTGGTAGGTAAATTGATTTGTGTATTTAACAGAGTTAAATATTTTAATGACAATTAAGGAAACATTAACTTAATGCAGTAAATTTTTTGAGAAAAAGAAAAAATAGTTCAAGATAATATTAGAAGTATAAATTAGTAATGGAAGTAGATGGAAGTTATATGTGGTCAATTTTCATATAGTCTCACTATTTGTTGATTGATCATATGTATTTTCATTTGGGTCATTGTTATTCTAAAAGTTGTTAAGGCCTTTAATTTTAATTTCTTGAGCTAACCTATATGAGATCTTTTTTTTTTTACATTAAAAGTATATACTTAGATGTCTTTTTCAGTATGGAATCTAGAGGTGATAATAGACTTTTTTCTAATGAAAAGCATTTATTATTTGACTGCAAAAATATTAATCCTAAATATTCTATGCATTAAGTAAGATCTACTCCTGAATAGTGTTTAAAATAAAAATTGGAAATTTCATTTTTTTATATAAATTTGATTTTAGTCACCTTGAGGTTTTCTGTTTTTCATTTTTCAGAAACCACAGTCACTGAAATAATGAGAGTCAAAGCTGATGTTAATTTACTTTATTTGTAACCATAAGAATTTATGAGTATTGTGTGAAGTCACTTAAAGCAAAATATTCATATGTTGAAATTTATTGAATTACTTTAATAGGGATTTTTAAATCTGTAAAATAAGCAAATAATTCAATTTCCGGAGGTTGAATTACTTGAGCGCTAATCCATTTAAAAAGATCTTTTAAATACAGTATTATTCAAGTGAGTGATGCCAGGTAAAACAATTGTTTAGCTTCTAAGTTTTTCAAATTTTCTGTTTACGTGTCTTAGTCATCATAGCATTTCATGCGTATTTTTGAAAGTAAGGGTTTTGCTTCACAAAAGGAGCCTAGCAGAATTCTGATGCTGTGTGCAGCTGACCAAAGACTATATTTTCATTGCTTCTCTGATTACCTTTTATTTATTGTGAGAGAGAAGTAGGCATAAATTAAAGAAAGAAAAGCTGAAAGTGTTCTCCAAAATAATAAATAGATATTTCAGGGTCTTATGTCCTCTTCTCAGCAGAGCTAGATTTCTAGTCCTTTGCTACATATGAAGGAATGTTCTACATGAAAACGTTAAACTGATTTGACATCATGGAAATAACTAAGAGGTCTCAGAGAATAGGGGATCAGAGAGAGAAACCTTAACTTCAGTTTTTGTCAGAGAAGGATAAAAGATTAAAGAAGAACGTATTCTCAAGAATAAGAACCATCTCACATTGCTCATCTCTGAGGCAGAAATGCTCTGTGGTGATGCAAACACATTGGTGAAAAAGTGTCAGATTAAATAAAGAATTAGTTCTCCCTTACATTTCTGGTAATGACCATGAGGTAAGATTCACTTGCATTTTATTCTTTTCTAGTTATAAATCCTATACAGAGGCAGGAGCAAGACTCCAAAGATTAAATTACTAACAATTATACATTGAGAATAGCATGCCTCTACCTAGTGAATTTTCTTTTAGAGTTGACAAATATTTTGGCACACATGAATGAAAGGGTAATTATCTAAAAAGTTCATGTTAAATGACAACATGACTTTTATGTAACTATGAAATTATAAAGTATTCCTTAATCCGATCCATATAGATATTTGACCAAATATTCGATGTTCTATATGGAATGCCAGTTTAGATAAAGGAGAGACTCCAGGCCTTTGCCCGAGTGAATTCATTTATATCTCAGCTACCTTTGGCTCTCCTTCAACACCCTGGACACCAATGCTGTCGACAGACCTATTTCTGCATTCCAGAACTGTCAACTAATTATTCGCAGATCCTGGGAATGCACAAACAGTTGGAGGCTAGAATTGACGCTGCTTGAAAGACTCCTTACGATAATTAAATTATTCTCTAATCCTTGTTATGTGTATTCCTGGAATAGTCCCTTTGAGATTTTTTTCAGATCACATAGAACTTTCCCAGTAAGAACATCAGCATTGCACACAGATAAAAGTTTTGTTTTGATTGATCTTAACTCTCAAGTTTCATGAATGTCTCAGAACTCTCCAAATTTTTTAAGACATAAAACCAAACCCATTTTACTTCCCGTACTGATGAATTTTTTTTTTTACTTGTACTGATGAATTTTACACTGAAATAGTGTATAAGGATACCACAGACTGCTGTTTGAAATGATTTGAAATTTCTGCAATAGAAGTATAAAATGCTGATAAGTTTCCTCAATCAAGCTCAAGAAACAGTCTTAAAAATGGGGAGAAAATTAATTTTATGGGTTAGGATTGGACACTAGAAGTTAGTTGACTTGAAATGTTTTTCTGTCAGTAGGGAATTTCTGTGACTCTGTTTCTCCTTTCATAAAATGGAAATTCTAATATTTTCCACAGATTTATCACATAGAAAAACAGAGTATATACAAGATATTTGGTGAAAGATGCTATTTATCTTTATAAATAGTATTATTTATCAGAAGAATCAGCTCTAGTGAGCCTAAAGAGTTTGAAAGAGCAATTATACTCAGCTCTCAACTACTTTTATTTTTTTCAGGTTTTAAAATTGAGATATGACATATAACATTATATTAATTTCAGGTATACAACATATTGTTTCCATATATGTCTATATTGTGAAATGATCACTACAATAAGTCTAGTTAACATCCATCACCACACATAGTTACAGTTTCTTTTCTTGTAATGAGAACTTTTAAGATCTACTTAAACTTTCTTAGCAACTTTCAAATATACAATGCTGTGTTATTAGCAACTTTCAAAAATACAGTACCATATTATTAACTATAGTCAACTAATTTTCTGAAACAAAAGTATCACACAGTATTAAAAAGGTTCTTCCAAATCAGGACCAGTGGGTTCAATGAACTCTAGGTATATTTGCGTTACTTCCCAACAAAAGCAAGGATTTGAAAAGACACCTGAAAAACATTTATGCAATCCTGACTCTTCCTAATAATACAAGAGTGAGGATGAGGATGGTAAGGAGAGTCTTTGAAAAGGATTGAACCAAAGAGCAAAGCATGGAACCTAGACTGGGTTGGCTTTATAGCCCTGAAAAACTGACAATAATACGTGTCCCAAGGTAGTACATGTGTACATAAATACATTGTCAAAGATGTTAAAAGAACAAATAGACATCTAAGCAAAAACTTGATGCTGTCTTCAAAGACTTTCTCTTAAATGATTGACTCCTTAAAGCACTAAAGACTAGAACAGAATAGGAAGAAAATAGACTTACATACCTAGGCAGCTGATAGTATGCATATGTTTATGTAAAATGCATTTTGTAAAGGGGTAGGGATTTGGAGGCAAGACTAAGAGATCTAGAATTTTTATCATCCAGACAAAGTGAGTTCTAGTTTATGACATTTGAGATTCAACTGTCAAGGCAGAAAGAGCACAGAGAACACTGGGCCTACGCTGAATTCATCCACTAGGTTTAATTTTTTAAGAAAAAGGCCCAAATGCTTATTTTTAACTTGAAACAAAAAGAAAGATATAGAGAAAGAAAGAAAAACAAGAGAGAAAGGAAGGAAAGAAAGAAAGAAGGAAGGAAGGAAGAAAAATTAAAATACCAGAGGATTACTATGAAAATATGCATTTCTTTCTCTAAACACGTTATAGTAGTTATAAAAACCTTGGCACGCCATTTAGTATCCCTCATAGGATTGTCCAGGGAACAGTAACATTAATTTCAACGTACCACAAATACCATTATCTCATTTTTTAAAAGTAGTTTTAAGAATTATTTAATGAAAACTCTGAGACATAAACAAAGAAAACTGGAAATTATTAAAATATCACTATCTATCCCTGAGGGTAGGACTTAATGTCCCTTCTCTCCGTTAATTTTCTGTCCTCACAAATTTCTGGAAAATGTTCTTCTGTTTGTGCAAAGAATTATTGGTGTTAATTGTAACCACATGGTTTCACTAGGGATTCCAAGAGCAAAGTTTGAGCTATGATTCTTATTGGTTTATGTGTGCTAACGTAAGGTCCAACAGTTTCTTCTTAAATATCTTTGCATCCTATATATCCCCATTTACAGTTAGATCTAGGTGAAGTCAAGCAGGTTCTAAACCTCTTAAGCCAACGCAGTGTTAGAGTGTTCAAACAAGGCAGTGACAATGCCCTTTGGGCAAAATTCAATCCAGCTTTACTCATTTGGATTCTCTGCGTAGAAAACCTTGCCAGTGGCATTTAGGCTCAAAAGAAGAGAAACTTCAGTAGCTAAAGTGTGATAATCCTGATAATCATTCTTTGGCCCAAGAATACCAGAACAAAGTCCTAGAATTCTAGAGAAAATATACATCTAAGCTAAAATACATTTTCAAAAGTGAGCAGATATTAATCTCTTTCTCTTTTTATTTTTTTGGCATTCCTAAATCCTAGAGTTTCTGGCAATAATTTGACCATTGAGCGGCAGAATTTTAAGTATCCTTTGGGAGATGTGGTTACCAAAGTTTCCAGGAAGATGTCATTGCTGCGTCCTCTCACCTGTAACATAGACTGGGCCCTGAGAAGAGGTTCCAGGTAGCTCTTGAGTGGAATTTTCAATATCTCCCAGGATAGTCTAAATATAACCCATCACTTGAAACTGGAGCCACAAAGGCTGTAACTGCTGGTGGGTGGAAGTTGGTTTACTGGGCAAATAACTGAGCAAACATCCTTCAACTAGGATTAAGTTCCTGGGAAACTGTCATAAAATAAATTTCACTGCTATCCTCAAATCTGTAAAGTTGATTTTTCCTCAGGGTTATAATTTTTAGATGTAAATTTGATATTGGTTTATTGTATATACATACTTTCTTAAAATTGCTTGGTCTCTTGACCATCTCGGACAGGAAATCATAGTTTATACAGTGTTTAGGGACAACCACCATCCCTCATGCTACATAATTTTTACTATTTACAAACTGAAGTTTGGGATGGGACTTAGGGAGCTTGAGGATCCGAGCTGTCTGTAACCATGACATTTAATAACCTATTTCAAGTGATATTCTGCTCCTGCTATTGCAAGAGTGTCTGATTCTTATAATGCTCAGAACATAGGTTTCCGTTTGTTAAAGAGACATGTAACAAGCTTGTGTAAAACATCCACTGCATATTGAATGTTGGATCTGTATCTCGAGAATCTATCTCCTTAATGAACAAAATATTATTTAGTGCTTATATAAATAATTCCTTGAATATGATTCGTATTTTATAGTTTTCAAGGTTCACTTGAATGCATAATTTCAATGGATCCTCCCACCAGGCAGGGTAAGTGGTGATGTCTCCATTACAGAGTAGGAGAGTGAGGCTTACAGACATTTGATGGCAGACCTTGAATTTCAGAGATAAGGAAGTTTTTGAGAAATACAAAGGTGTAAACCAAAATAGCTAAAAATAGCTAAATAAACCTATTTTAGGGTGATTTTTAAATGTTGCTATCCTGAAGAAATCTTTCTTCTTTTACTAAGTGTTTTAAGACTGTTTGTGCTATTCAAGGAATTTAAACACCACCCCCCTTGCCCCTCCCCCAACCCATCAGGAGCAGCTGATAGTAGCAAAAATCTTCTTGTCCAAAGACACAGTATTCAAAAAGTACCCACTCAGTTTAATGAGCCCATCCCTTTGAGATGGTCCCGTATTGATTCTTGTTATGATCCCCACATGCATAAAGTAGGATTCCCTAGCTAGGCTTTTCTTCTTTGCATCTCAACACTCGAGGAAGTAAACTGTCTGTGGATCCTATTTCTCCCAAGATCTTTTGTCCTCTCTTAAACAGGAGTCAACAAACCATATTCTTGAATTTACTGGTTTAGTACTAGATTTCCATTCATATGAAACTCACCATATAGTATCTAATTCCACCTGTTTGTGGTTATTTTGCCATCTTTTCAAAGGTTTCTTTTTTTTTTTTTAAAGATTTTATTTTTTCCTTTTTCTCCCCAAAGGCCCCTGGTACATAGTTGTATATTCTTCATTGTGGGTCCTTCTAGTTGTGGCATGTGGGACGCTGCCTCAGCGTGGCTTGATGAGCAGTGCCATGTCTGCGCCCAGGATTGAACCAACGAAACACTGGGCCGCCTGCAGCGGAGCGCGCGAACTCAACCACTCGGCCACGGGGCCAGCCCCTCAAAGGTTTCTTATACCCATCAAATAGCTTTTTCTGCATAAAAAATACTGTATCTGGCTAAGGGCATTTTCTTTTTTCTTTTCTTTTTTTTTGAGGAAGATTAGCCCTGAGCTAACTGCTACCAATCCTCCTCTTTTTGCCAAGGAAGACTGGCCCTGACCTAACATCCATGCCCGTCTTCCTCTACTTTATATATGGGATGCCTACCACAGCATGGCTTGCCAAGCGGTGCCATGTCCGCACCCAGGATCTGAACCGGCAAACGCCAGGCTGCCAAGAAGCAGAACGTGCGAACTTAACCGCTGCACCACTTGGCCGACCCCAAAGTGCATTTTCTAATATCAGGAACGAACGGCATCTAGCAGTTACATTTACCAACCACAAATTAAACTACTCTTTGTTTCAGAGTTCAAGCAGCAAAGTAGCTAAGCTGCTGTCATTAGTCTATAACTCAAAGGCAGTCTTGGGAGTCAAGCTTGGAATGTCGTTTGTCCTCTAATCATATATTTTACATCTCCCCAGGGAGTGATGAGGAAGTCTTGATGTCCCCTTGCGACTCCCACAATATTAGTCTCATCTCCCAGCTGGGCCTCTGCCCCCAACTTTCTTTCTTCATAGTTATTTCTACTCCTAATTTTTATTTTTAGGGCCACTATTCTTTGCTTTTCAGCAAATGGTGTGTGAGCTGGGGAAGTTATTATGCCCTGGTGAGGGGAATAAACACCCAGAATCCTTGCCATTTCCAAGTTACTAAAGCAGTGCTTTGACAATTAATTTAAAAAATTTTATGTCATAAAGCAAACACCTTCTCTATTCTACTGAGGTTTTTCTGTATAAGTAGCTATACAGACGTGTATATAAGAGTGAAAATGTCTGTATAGGTGAAAAATTAATTACTTTATTTCAGCAAGGCATATTATATCTTTTTCTAGAAAAATCTGAAGAATACACTTTTCTATATTGGAAGAGAATTTTTCATTCAAAAATAAATTTAAGATATCCAATAAATCCATTTTATTGAAATGTTACTGTAAGCAAATATTATAATATCTTTTAAAATTATCCTGTATGTACAGATACACATATTCATAGATAAAGAACTTTAATTAAACTTTGCAATACTGTTGATATGTTTATTGGCATTTGTATATTACATTCTTTGATATTTGACATGAAAATTCAGAACTCTGTCATTTAATGCTGAATTAAATATTCTTTTCAAGTTTACATATCCCAACTATGGTATTTCTTTTATATTGCCTTAGAGATAAAGTAGTGTTTTGTGTGCTTTTTAAGCTTTATTTTTTAATTTACATAGAGTCAAATTCACTTTTTTGTGTGTGTGTGAGCAAGACTGGCCCTGAACTAACATCTGCTGCCAATCCTCCTCTTTTTCGCATGTGGGACTCCACCACAGCATGGCTTGATGAGTGGTGTCTAGGTCTGCACCTGGGATCCGAACCTGTGAAACCCCGGCCACCAAAGTGCAGTACACAAACTTAACCACTATGCCACCAGGCCGGCCCCTCAAATTCACTTTTTTTGCTGAATAGGTCCATGAAGTTTGACATATGCAAAGACAAAATCACCACCATTATCAGGATATAGAACAAGACTCTCACTCCAAAATTTCCCTGGGCTATTTCTTGTGATCAAACCTTCTTCTTCCCCTTAACAGCTGGTAACCACTGTTCTGTGTTCTGTCCCTGTTTTTGCCTTTTCCAGAATGTCATATAAATGGAATCACACAGTATGTAACCTTTTGAATTTGGCTTCTTTCACTTAATGCAGTAGTTCTCAACTAGGAGCAACCTTGGCCCCCACAGAGAACATCTGGCATATTTAGAGACACTTTTGGTTGTCAAAACTGGGAAGAGAAGAGGAATGCTACACTGATCTAGTGGGAAGAGTCCAGGGATGCTGTTAAACATCCTACAATGCCTGGGACAGCCTCCCACAACAAGGAATCTCTGGCCTAAACTGTCAATAGTGCTAAGTTTGAGAAACACTAAGCATAATGCATTTGAGATTCACTCATATTGTTGCATATATCAATAGTTCATTCTTTTTTATTGCTTAGTGGTCCTCCATTGTATAAATGTATTGTGGTTTTTATCCGTTTATCGACTGAAGGCATTTGGATTATTCTCAGTTTTGGCAATTATGAAAGTTTTTGATTGAACATATGCAACAGGAGTATTATTGCTTGACCGTGTGGTGTATGTTTAACTTTACAAGAAATTCCAAACTGTTTTCCAGAGTGGCTATACCATTGTATTTTGCATTCCCACCAGCAAGAGTTCCAGTTGCTCTGCATCCCTGACAGTACTTGGCATTATATACATATTTTAAATTTTGTCATTCTTTTTTCTTTTTTTTAAAGATTTTATTTTTTTCCTTTTTCTCTCCAAAGCCCCCCAGTACATAGTTGTATATTCTTCGTTATGGGCCCTGCTAGTTGTGGCATGTGGGACGCTGCCTCAGCGTGGTTTGATGAGCAGTGCCATGTCTGCGCCCAGGATTTGAACCAATGAAACACTGGGCCGCCTGCAGCGGAGTGCACGAACTTAACCACTCGGCCACAGGGCCAGCCCCTAAATTTAGTCATTCTAATAGATGTGTAGTGGTATCTCATCATGGTTTTAGGTTTGTCTGTTTTGGTTAATTTTTAGAATTGTATAATTTAATAATTAATTTTATATAATAATTTTAATTATATAATAATTATATATAATTTTAATAATTTTATAATTTTATGCACATTTTCTGAGATCTTGAAAATAGTATTATATAATATTATATATACATTATATATATATAAAGTATTTAATAACTGGCACAAAGTTATTAATTCCTTTGTAGATCTTCGTTCTGTTCTCACTGCAGAGCTGCTGATCCTTGTAGAGTTTCTATTTTAAGAGAACCCAGTTTACCAATGTTAGGACTCACTGATCTTCAAAGGACTTCGGGACATGCCTGGCCCAGGCTACACCAACTTTGAAAAAAGAAAGGAGAAGCCAGCCCCATTTTAAATATATGTAAGGTATTATTTGTAAGAGTTGCCTGCATTTCTCATAGTTGACTGGGCAAAAGGACAAAACTTTGATGTTGCCATTGTCTAACATGGTGCACAGCATGAAGTGAATCCCACAGAAGCAGCACCTGAGCACAACAAAGTAAAATTATATTTCTTGGATTCAACTTGGATTGTAAAACATTTCCCTCTACTGGCTGGCTGCTGAAATTTCTTCTGCGAAATCAGGCAGAGGAACCAATTTGTTACTCGCTCTCATAATTTGCTGTATTCCCCCCTCTAGCAACCCAGTATTAATTTCTTCTTGCATCTTTTCCTTCTTTTTAAACATAACTTTATTGATTCCCATATTTCCCTAAATTAGATGTGTCAGGAATATTGATGCAGAGAGGATGTTATGATTTCATTTACAACAAACTTGAGATTTGCTCTCCGAAATAACCAATGGTAGCCCTGTATCATTCCAGTCAAGTTCATGGCTTTTAGGAGGACCTCACTCTAATGCCCATGCCTTCTTAACTTTGGACAATTTGATTCAAAAGGGCAGAAGCCTCAGGTGTCCAATGAGAACAGAAAAATTGCAGAAAATTAGCCTTAAAACTGTCTAATGATAGTGAGTCTATGGATTGGCCAGCAATCTCAAGTTGGTCTTTCACTAATAGGAGCCTTCCTCACTTTTATGAAGTGAAGGCAGAGGTGTCCAGCTTGGGATCCAGACATTTTGGCATTTTACTCCCAACAATTTAGCTGGAAACCTTGGTGCCTGTGGCCTTTGGCACCCACGGCACTGTGTTGTGAAGTATTAGTTTAACATGCTCAGTAGTTCACCCACACAGTACAGAAATAGTCTTGGGTGACCAAAATGCCAACCCAACTCTAATTACTAGAGAATTGGAAATGAATGTTCACAGTCATCATTTACATTCTTTAATACCACAGTGTTTTAGCTATACATATCCTAATGCTGAACTTCTCTAGGACCAGAAGACCAAAACCAAAAGTTTACATTCCAATTTAGGTTATTTACACTTCAACACAGGTAACTGCAAACACAACTTTAACGGAGTCAAGGAAGTTGAGAATGATGTAGTCGATCCTCTGGATTTCTCTTTGAACCTTCCATTCTCAATATTATTTTACATTTTCTCAGGGTGGGAGTCACTTTTTATTCACAAAAAGTTCATTGCTATCGTAAACAATGGTAGACTGTCAGCCTTTGTCTGTCCTTGCTGAAGGATACCTGAATTTAGAGGTGAGGGTTAATTTGGCAGCTTGCCCTCAGTCATATAGCTAGTTCTGAGTTAATCCCTCTTTCCACCCTCGCACCTGATTTACCTGTGCTGATTGAGAACATGGACCACAATCAGGCACACAGACCAAGACCCTGCCTCTTCCTAGCTAGGACCATGGACACGTTGCTTCTAGGAGTTTCATTTTCCTCATCTCTCAAGTAGAGATAATAATATGACATCCTTTCCTTACAAAGTGGTCATGCGGATCAAATGAGGATTAAATATAAGTGCTTGGCATGTAGTAAACACTCAAAATATTGATATTATTTGCACTATAGACATCATCAACTCTTGAAAATACATTATTTTGCAGACAACTCAAATAGTGTACAAAATGAAATAATCTTGTATCAAGTCACGAAGTATAACTCCCTGAGTGTTTGATGGTACTATCAAATTAATGTAATATTATTAGAGACATGTATATATTTTTTGTTTTGGGTTTATTTGTTGTGTTTTTTGGAAAACGATGTAGTGAGATTGCAAAAAAATTTTTCCCCCATTTACTTGGACAAAATCTACATCCTCCTTACTTTGCTTTTGCCTCACTACTCCTGACTGCTGTAAGGTTTATGTCTCATTGCTGGTTTGTGAGCCAGGTCTAAAAAAGTAGTAGGAATTTTCGGAAATGAGAAATGTGCTCGGTGGTGTCTGATTAACATGGAATCACTGCAGTCATTATCCCTGTGATGATTTTTTACAAACAGATATCCTTAAGTCAAATCTTCATGATTGGCGGACCCACTGTAAAGCAGAGAAACTTGTTCTTAGATCAGAAATGTATTCACTTCATGCTCATCTGATTTCATAGTTTTTGAAATTATTCTTTTTTTATTTTTCAATGAAATTTCTTTCAAAGGTCCAGTGTTGCTGAGCAGAAACACATCCATCATCCCTCCCTCATCTAGGCTACTTCTTGCCTGGACGATGGCCTCCATCTCTCCTCATTGCTTGTCCTCCTGCCCTATCCAGCATTGTCTTTCCACTATAGTTTGAATGATCTTTTAAACATATATATCCAATCATGTCTCTCTGCCTAAAATCGTTAACTGTTGTCCTTTGCTTGTGGGATAAAATCAGAAATCCTGACCTTCACCTCCAGCCCCATTACCTCCCTTGTCCCAGCCACTCTGCTTGACCCTCTGTGATCAGACCATACTTGGCATCCTGTTAGTTCTTTGTGCCTCTTTCCTTTGCCGGGCCTACTCATTTGGTCTTCCCACAGAAGGAATGTGGTTCTGTTTCTTCCGCCTTCTCACATTGCCTTACCCTAATCTACATCAATGCTTAGCTTAAATGTCATTTGCTTAGAGACATTTTTCTTGGTCTGTTATACGTTGTCAAATTCTCATATTATAGCTCTTGGCACTTTGTATTTCTTTTTAGCACTTATCACAGTTGTAATAAAATAGTTATGTGGTTAAATATTCAAAGTCTCCAACATTACATATGTAAGCTTTATGAGGGTAATTTATTTACCAAAACACTCAATGTTTGCCACAGTGAATGCATGCTAAGCCTTCAATCAACATTTGTCAAACACATGATTGAATGACATGTTCAGTACCATATTGTCAATGTCTAGAATATAGCAGATGCTCCATAATTATTTGTTTCAGGACTAAATGAAAATGTTACCTATTCAGAAAGAAAAGGGGAGCTATAGTAGCGTGGAGCAAGTTGTAATGAATTACAGTGAGAAGACCCTATGAAGATGATGGAAACTCGGAGAGAAAGTGTAATGGACTGTTTGAATGATTATCAGCTCATCGTTTGCTGGCTGTGTAACTTGAGAAAGTCACATATCTCCATTCCCTACGTAAAGAAGGACATGGTGATCTTCCTACTTCCCCAGCCAACATCACAGGTTTATTGGAGTCCAATGAAAATGCATACTTTGGGCCTTGTAAGTACAAAGTACTTTGTGAACTCTAAACAGCTATAGATGTGTAGATTATTTAACTGTGAAAGGAATTTATAACATGTTGGTGGTAAAATAGTTAACAGCCAATCAGCTGAGAAGGGTATAAAGCCCCCTTTCCTAATTCCTTTCTCTGGAGTTACCCATTCTTGCCAATTTTTGTGTGTCCTTGTCTTTCCAAATATGATCAGTAGACTGATCTTTGTATACATACATATATATATATATACATATGTGCATATATATGTTTATAAACACCCCCACAAATATATATGTCAACCTGAAAATACTAATCAGATCTAATATTGTTCAGCTGTATACTGTTCCACTTACACGTATCGTGCACGTTTTGATGACAGTGCACATAGAGTTCTTCCAGCTACTGCACAGTATTCCATTGTGTGCATCTGCTATGATTTGTCATTTCCATATTGGTGGACATCAAGCTTGTTTCCATTTTTCACTACTATAAACAAGGCTTCAATGAACATCCTTGAGCAAATTGTTTTCTTATCTTTTCTACTTAAAATCACCCAACAGTTTCTCATTTTTATACTCTACGATCCATCATGTCATGTGGCAGAAGCCTGGTGCTTAGAGAAGAGTGGTGGAGCCCAAGTCATCTTTATAATATTACCTCTAGCTTTGGGCAGTTTCAGACTTGTGTCTAGTGTAGCTTCCCTGCTCTGGCAAAGTTGGCCTGTTTGCCCCATGTGACTTTGTAATTCTATGTTTTTGCCTTTACCATTTAAATCTCCTCATTAAACATGTTCCCTTAACTTTCTCTTTAAAAATTGCCTTTTGTTTTCTTCCTTCAATACACAGCCAAAAATCCACCTCTTCCCATAAGTCCATGTAGGCTAACACCAGTACAATTTTTTGATGCCATCAGTGTTCTGGTTATTTTCTAAGACAAACATTTATTGAATTCTTATGTCCATCTCACTCCACCAGAAATGCATGTGAATATAAGTACCTTGTGAGATTTCTTCAGTCATTCCTTCTTTATAAATTGCCACAGTCCAAGTTAATGATGGATAACAAGTATACCATACCTACCCTTCAGAGCTCTACTGCTAAATTTTGATCACTGTATAAAAATTTGCTTTTGCTACAACTGAGTGCCCACGGTGTTGCCTTTGAGATGGCATGATATGGTTAAAGAGGGACAAAACTTTTCCTTGTAAGAAGTAAGAGGAATTCCTTAAAGTCAGATCGGTACTGAAAGATTATGTGTTCACTGGAATGTGCAAGAATTCTGCCTCATGAATATTTAAAAGATTGTGGTCAGGGCGGTGAATCCCTGTACTCAGCAGTGACCTGCATGGCAGCCAGCTGTTTAGTGAAGTAACTGTGAGGTATTTTAGGCCTTGTAAGAGACGACTGGGCCAGAGCTGTGACTGTAACCGTGCTGTAACAGTTGCTATTGGTTAACGCTGCTTTGTCTTTTGTTCAATCTTCCTTTAAGGACACAGCCAGCCAAATTTCAGGATTCAAAAATATGCCGGAACAAATTTTTTTTTGGCCAATCAGCAAGTCTTTCAAGAACAAAGGAGGTGTCTTTTCTTTTGAAGAACTATAATGTCTGCTACAGAGTTGGGTAGCAGGTACTCAACAAATACTTCTTCCTATCAACTGGCACCCAGTGTCACCAAGAAAACCAAAACAAAAAACCCTAACAATAACAAGAAATTAGAACTAGCTTATAAGTCACTATAGAAGTGAGACTAACTTCAGCATAACTGCTTGTTTGGAGCGAATAAACAGCATGCAGGGGAGAAAGGCCCAAAGAGTATTCTATTAACAACAGCACACACACCAAGCTAGGAGACAGCAGTCCCTGGACTATAGCAGGCTGTTAGAGTTACAGAGCCACAAACAACCCCACCCTACAAATAGCAGGTTACAGACACAAACCCAAGGAGAGTTTGAACAACAAAAATAACAATGAAATAATGAAAGCAGCAGCTATAGTTTAATTCCTACGGTTAGGTAGTATTTGTTTTAAATATATTATATTTTAATTTTCACAGCAGTCTTGTGTGGGTAATTACTATTATATAAATGAAGTGAGCCTTGGAGCATTCATACAATTTGCTCGAGGCACACTTCAAGTAAGTAGTGGGGACAGGATTCAATCCATTCCTAGCTGAGTCTAAGACATATATTCTAACAATTATTTTCTACTGACCCCTTTATCTGGTCTTTTCAGGTAGGAAGGGTGGAAATGATTGTAGGGTTTTCTGGGTCACACTGACACAGTTGGATAAGAGTAGCTGAAACATCTAAATAAATTCTTAACAGACATAAAGTTTTGGAATCTCACTAAAGAATTCCAAGATAATTTAAAATTGATGTTGATCAAGAAGGGGGTTTACTGCCTTGGGCTTAATTTCTCTAAAGCTCTGTGTATCATGGAGGAAGGCACCAAGGCTGTTCACCTGGCAGTTCCCACAGCCGTCCTGGAAGGCAGTGTCTGGCACAGGGATGTTGGAAGACTACTGTTTGTCAGGTGGCCGGACACACCTTTGATGAAGGATCATTACCCACCCAGAATATCCTTATAATTCCCTGATGAGTCACTTACATTTTATCACTTCCTATTGATCATTAGACCAGACAGCTTTCAAAGCCAGGGCCTGGTGGGCAGGTGGATGACAGTATAATTCAGGCAGGAAACAGCAGTTACCACTGCATTACAATGTGCTATTCTCTAAAGATATAAGGAGGCCGTTACACTAATCTCGTCTAAACTGATACTGCAGCTTCACAGCGTTCAATTCAAAAACTCAAGAACAACGAAATGGATGGGAAATGATTCTTCATAATTCAAAGAAATAAAAGGAAGCAGTGGTCTGGACAATACAAGAAATGGAAATCCACAAAATCATTTGTGTTTGACTTTGGCATGCATTGCATAATTTCTTGTGTCCGGCAGGTATACCCATCCTAGTGATGTTTTCTTTGACTGAGGTTAAAATATATTTTCAATTCATGGATATATCAAACCTGAAAATTATAGAAGAGTGATCAAATGTACATCTAGCGCATGAAGAGCCTCTCTACACTGAGCTGTGTCATTCTGAAGTAATTTGTGCCGGATGTCGCTGAGTTTTCAAGGAGGTTTACAAATAGTTCAGATCTTATCTTTGTACATAATCCAGCCTCGTCACAGCGGTTCTGTTCATTCACACGTTCATGGGGCAGGATGCTTTTTATAGACAGGATTCTAATTTGCATTCTTTGGGGATTTTAGATATGGGATAGTAGAAATTCTACCTGATACATTTAATATGAGGATTAAATGATGAATATATGTAAAACCATATGAGTGATTAGTGGTAGTAGGAAGAATTATAGAAAAGTGAACAAGACCATGTATTATGCTAATAATATTTGGAGCTAATAACGATATTTCCTAAGAAATAAGCTGTAGGTGCTTATTAATTCATTCGGTAATGAATTATGAGAACCACCTGTGTCCCAGGCAGTGTTGCAAGCGCTTGGATGAAGCAGTGCATAAAACACAGCAAATCTCTGCACTATGGAGCTTATCTTCCAGGGGACATGCAAAGTGGTTTTTCTTATTCTCTTTAAAACATTGCTTTTGTGGCTTACTATCTTACTTTTTGACTTTTCAAGGGAAAGATTCATATAGAGATAAAGAATTTTATTCCGATGTGAAAAAGAATTATTATTTTGTGTTTTTGTCTACCTACTTCGTCTCTCCTATAAGACTCTCAAGATTAAGGGCAAGACTGGTGGTTGTTTAATTTCTCATTCTGACTCCATGCCTAGTGTGGTGTCTTCTTATAAATAGCATAAAATAAAAACATATTTGCCAAGTGGCCAACCAATTCCAGTAACAAATTAGGGAACACTGTCTCATTATTCTGTGGTTGCATTTCCTATATATGCAAAGATAACTAATAATACCAGGTGATAAAGATAAGTGCCAAATTAATGATACATAAAAGATGTGCTATGAAAGTTCCACAAGGAGAACTTTTGGGTTAGAGTGAATACAGAAGAGAGGAAATGAATTTAGCCTTGAAGAATAAGATTCAGGTAGAAGAGAAGGAAGAGGGCATTATTAGTAGGTAAGTGGAAATTTCTCATTTGGGAGAGTACTAAGAGCCTTGGCAATTTCTACTTTATTCTCCAGGCAATGGTAAATTAGTGAAAGTTTCTGCCTGGGAGATTGACATGTAGTTTGTGAAAATGGTCTTCCCAGCCATACTTGATGCTATTTCGTGAATTTAGAATGATTAGAATTTAATGAAATTTAATATAATTTAATTAGAATTTAATGGCTCCTGTAGTCTATTAGGTGGATTGCCATCAGCACTAGGAAAAAAAAAGAAAAATAGAACAGAATACAAAGTATTAAAGTATATTGCCTATAGTGAGGCTAAGTATTGTTTTATGAAACTTTCATTTCTGTTGTGCACATGCGTGTTAAGTATGTGTGTGTGGGGGAATCTAGAAGAGGATTTCAGCCAAAAAAGTTCAAAACTACTGAGCTAGAGTCCTTAATGAGCTTCTTTACTAGTGAATACTTCATTCTTTTCTCCATACCAGAAACAGTTGTATTCCAACTAGCAACTGTATTATTTTTTTTATCATATACATATCAGATTATCATATACAGGGACCAGATTGTGTTTTGTCAAAGACAAAAAACAAAAAAGTAATGATACTGATTTTATTCTATTGCAATAGGGAGAGCACCCCAGATGTGAAGACCACAGTGTCCTGGTGGAGTCATTTTACCTCAGACTTCTACAGGGAGGAGTAGAAAAGTCATAGGTGGGGTGCTTTACAGCTGGAATTGTTTTTAATCAAGGGAAGCCTCAGCCGGTTAGCTGTGCAGGAAATGTTTATCTCTGTGTCTAGCTAGTTTCAGGGGGACAAACAATTCTAATCTCAGCTAAATCTTTCGAGAGACAAATAACTGGGAGTTGGAGGGTCTTTGTCTGTCCCTGTCAGCAAAAGGGAAAAGGTCTGTTTGTCCCTGTCACAGATAAACAAAGGAGTCATGAGAGTTTTGTGGAAGTCAAGAGAAAGAGAGGACAGTGAGTCTTATCTACGTCATACGGGGAAAGGTGATTCTTTGCACTAAGCCATTTCTCAGGACATGAGAGTGGGGGAATTTTGGAAAACAAAAGATTGAGGGGATTTCTTAACTGTAGCTGTTTCCCAGAAGCACAGAGCTCAGGTAAACTTCGACGTTATCAGTTTTCTTCTCTATGTTGGCTTAACGGAAGCATAGAACCAAGTTTCTGACCCACTTTCTTACAAATGGGTACACTTAAGAGCATGCATACAGCTAATGTCTTGGATGATAGCCGATGGTGACTAACACTGTTAAGCCTATAACTCTATAACAAGAAACTTCTTTTTATTCTGAGAATAATTAGTACTGGAAAAGATTATTTAAAATGAATCTACTTTCAGGGCAAAATTTAATAGAAGACAGTAAAAGAAAGTTTGAATGAATCTTTATCTTGAAAAATGAAACAAAATGATGAAAATAAGTTTACTGTATCACTCATTTAATAAAATGCAATTTGTACTTGCAACTATAAGCTAATTTTAGAACAAAGAATGGATGAGATGTTGATTTGGGGGCATCGCTTTTCTGACACACTTGTATCATAGCTCCGTACAATATTCTTCTCTTTATTTGTGATTTTCATAGCACAATCTTATAGAGGATACCATTTGCCAAAAATATTCAAGACTTCATCAATTTTCTGAAATGTCTTTCAATCCTTTGATGTTCACTGTACTCTTTTTGAAGTGCCTGTGTATCTGTCTCTTCTTTATTTGATTGGTGGTCTAATTCTACTAAATGTTTGTCTGTCAATGCCTTTGTCCGATCAATTCCAGCAGTCCCTACGCTTCCCTTACATCAAATTTATATCTTTTTTTTATGTGATGTCACCTTGTAGGTGATTTATGTTGAAGATATTGTATTGCTGGATATTTAAAACAAAGACATTGGCCCAGTGTGTGGGTTAAGTGAGTACAAATTTTCTTGGCTCTGCAGTAAATATTTTCCTTTACTTTATGATGACCCTCAGTGCTGTCTAAATTCCTAATTATGAAGACTTCAAAAGAGAAAATTCCAATAACAGCCA